>NC_090739.1:83083220-83093220 GCF_036898095.1 Palaemon carinicauda
ATTCGCAAACTTCTCTATCACACCTAAATATTTTCATTTATTAAAAAATGATCAATATGTAAGATTTATGACTATTAAAGTAGCTTTTTACGCATTGAAATAATACATGTTTTAATTATGAAATAACCAAAAAAACTTAAAAAGTATACTATTCTCAATAAAAAATTCAAATATACCTTATGAAATATCCGCAGCAGGAATAATCCCGACAATACTTAGTTTAAAGAACAAAAGTAAAACGAAAAAGAGATGAAAAGCAAAGGTCGGCCACGAAGTTCTCTTTCAAATTTCTCTCTCTCTCTCTCTCTCTCTCTCTCTCTCTCTCTCTCTCTCTCTCTCTCTCTCTCTCTCTCTCTCTCTCTCTCTCTCCCAATTTCAGTGCCTATGGTAGTTGTTACCCCTAAATACGATTTATCAATCTCTCTCCATTGCAAGATGGTTTTTTGGTCTCTTTACTAGAGGTATATTTTTTCAAAATACGTGGACTTTTTACAGCCTTTTTCTCAAATAGCAAAGATAATCATCTAAAAGTTGTACCCTCACAAAACTGTTTTAATTTTCATGTGAAATTTTTTATATCGTTAATACGATTTTCAATCTCATTAACATTATTCATAATATTATCAATGATAGAATTGATCAAACTAATGTTATTGAAACTACTTTTTATAAGAGAAACTATGATGCAGCTCATAACGCAATCCAGTTATACAAGTTGAAAGAACGAAGACTTTTAGAGACCCGAATGGCAGCAAAACCCGGGACCAATATGGATATTAGAGTTACAAATTAGTATTCCTGGTTGCGAAACGAACCCTGCGGAAAAGATTGGTGCCCAAGTTGCTTTTCACAAGCGGAAATCAAATTTGTTTAATATTTGTTGAGTTATATGAAAGCCTCTAAGTTTGAATGTCTGGGACATTGGTAAATTCTTCTCTAAACAAATGCACAAATAAATTGATAAAATATAAATGATTTCCAGATTCGCCTTTAATCAAAGCAACGAGCAATTATAATAAGTTTCAGCAATTAACCTTGCTAATAATAAGAAGTCAAACATCTACTATGTAATTTTAAATACAAAACTAATGATTCATTTACTCCTTTCCATAAGTTAATTACTTATGATGCAAAAACTAACAGTGGTTATATTTAGATGAATTTATTAAAAATGTACCACAATTCAAAGATTAGAGGAACTAAGATCAGGGGTGATGAACTACGTTTGTTAATGACCTTGTAAAATTGACATTACTTATACTAGTTATAGATGAAACGTGTACAAAAATATGTTTAAGCAAATCTTCCGTATTCACTTTAGAATTAACCTTGGGAATTGGGAGGGTACCATATTCCTTGGTTTTAGACACATTTGCCAAAATTGTTTGGATATTTCTGCTAATATTTACTGGTCAATGTGTTATTTATGGAGACGTAATTCGTTTTTAACCTCGGAGTCTGACTCGGTACCAAATCTTCGACAGAACCTGGATTTTGAATGAATCTACTTGAGAGCGTAATTGGGTACTGTTTCCTCTGCTGATTTGATAGTTATATTGCATCTGTTTATTGATATCACATAGAGTTAAGCTCAAGATAAATAGAACAAAGAGAGAAATGATGAGAACAGAATATGCAATATAAGATGAAATCTCATTGGTATGCAATGTAAAATGAAATCTCATTGGAAAGAGAAACGATTAATGAAGTAGAATCATTCAAATATTTAGGAACTATGGTCACTTATACTAGGTCTTTAAAATCAGAGTTTAATGAAACATTGCAAAAAAAAAAAAAAAAAAAAATAAGACAATGTGTAGTAGTTCAAGTAAAATTTTGAAATCAAATCGCTTGAAATTACATATAAAAACATGCTATATCCTCTATCTATATAGTGAGATCAGATGTATAACGTGGACATGATTCGTGGTATAACATATTTAGTAGATCTGAGAACAATACCCATGAAAAGAATATTAAGAGGTAAATTGTAGCACAGGATTAGAAATGGGACTAATGGAGAGATTACTCGAGTGCCATATGTGGATGATATCACGGTGGGAGGTAGATGGAGATTGTTTGGGCATGCTCTTCAACATCCCCAATAGAGATTAGGTCACTGAACTTTTAACTGGGCTCCACAAGGCACTAGGAGAGTTAGAAGAATCTGACCTACATGGCTGAGGGCTTTGAAGCGTAAAGTAGGTGATGATGAATGAAGAAGTATTGATTTGAAACCCAAAATAGAGATGACTGGCGAAATCTAACAGGGCCCCTTTGCGTTAATAGGCGAAGTAGGATATGACTATGATGATGTTTTATATATATATATATATATATATATATATATATATATATATATATATATATATATATATATATATATATATATATATATGCGTAAAAATCACAGGAAAACGTGATGCTCAGATGCAGAAGAACCACAGGGAAAATGAAAATACAGAATATACACTTGAGTCCTGACTAGTTTCGTGATACTTCCTCAGTCCTCTGAGGAAGTATCACGAAACTAGTCAGGACTCAAGTGTATATTCTGTATTTTCATTTTCCCTGTGGTTCTTCTGCATATATATATATATATATATATATATATATATATATATATATATATATATATATATATATATATATATATATACATATTACAATTGATAATTATCAAAATTTCATTCAATTCATTTATTCTATATATTAATCTTCTATATATTAATATGCAGTTCTTTATTTCAATTTATTTGGTTTAATAGAACATTTTTATTATCAAAACCCTCATCATCAAAAATTAAACTGATTAATAAATAAATAGATAAACCTGCGTCGATTACCTACTTATGCGACACGGAAACGAAGATAACTTTTCGTCCCAGAAACAGTGTGAATTCAGATAACTGTTTGCATTTGATCAAACAATTTATTTTAGGGTATTCAATAGATTCCACATTGATGAAAAAAAAAATATTGTCACCAACGCTGGATACATTGTACAGGTTAAAGTATAGAGTTTTTAAACAAGTTGTTTTCTGCGTGGTTTCAAGTATGAAGAATTACCTTTATATATATATATATATATATATATATATATATATATATATATATATATATATATATATATATATATATATAGATAGATATGTACACACGCATATATATTTAATATATATATATATATATATATATATATATATATATATATATATATATATATATATATATATATATATATATATATATATATATACATACATTTGTATATATATATATATATATATATATATATATATATATATAAATATATATATATATATATATATATATATATATATATATATATTATATATATATATATATATATATATATATATATATATATATATATATATATATATATATATATATATATATATATATATATATAATATGGTCACGTGGTGTGGGAACCAAAATGTAATATTATATATATTACGGCTGGCAAGCTACACAACCCTCTCAAGTTCCAAACTCATCTGTTTGCTTTTACATCTGTTACACTTGAAAATATTAATACCCGAACTCTGACACAATTATATAAATCCCATACTGCAATATATAAAACACTGAATATCCAAAGGTCTCTTAAGTACAATATGCACAAAATTGGGTAATTATTACTACGAATTATTCAAAACCACCTCTTACTTCGATTCATTGACAGGATAAGAGCGAGTATGAAATAAACGCTGGTGGTTGAAATTATACACTTTTTACAAAATAAATATATTTTATAAAAATTACTAATCTTTGAAAGAAATTATATAAAACATATAAATCACTGGAATGTTAAGTCTGGACAAAATGTAGATTAAGATGAAAAATGTAACGCTCTGAAAATTATATAATCACTTGACTTCAAATATTAAATCTGCATGAAACCTTAGACTAAGACAAAAGAAATAATTACACCCTGAAAATTACACAAACACTTGACTAAAAATATTATTTCTGCATAAAACCTTAGACTAAGATATGAATACTTATGGAAATTATACAATCACTTGACTCACTTGAAATTAATTTTACGCAATTAATTAGTCCTGACACTTATTAAAAAAGTTACATAAGTAACCGATAAACTCACGCGAAGTTAACCAGGTAACATTATAAATATACTTCACGTTTCTTACTTGCACAGGGCCAGTTGAAAAAAATTTGCACAATACCAACACTACACCACCATAAATTTGAAATTTCTGGCAATATTTACACGATATATGCTGGGCACAAAATCATTTTGGAGAGGATAAACTAAAGGCTCTTGGAGAGAGAGAGGGGTTACATTTGGCTCTTTCAAAGGATGGTTGTTTCTCTTCTGCCCCATGCATCCCTTGGGGCGCTTACATATAAATTATTTACTTTCAGAATATTCTGGATCCGTGGTCTGGGAGCTTGGGGTGGCCTAAGGGCGTAAGGTTACCAATGATTACTGTGTCGGACGCGTACAGACGCATCAGCAAGACTACTCTCTCTCAGCTAGCCTTGCCCGCCTTTGTGATCAAAATTAAAAGAAAGATAAACTCTAACACTAAGGTTTTCAAGAATCATCCAATCCACGTGGCAAATATAAAAATTGCGTATTTTCTCACAAACATGATGCAATATCAAAAGAAAATAAAAATAAAAATTACATAAGCCCTTGTTAATATCTTGTAGGGATCATATAACACTCTAAAATAGATTATTTAAGACTATGGAACAAAAAACATGAAATAAAAAGTTAATTCTTAATTGATAACGTAAATTTACAAATACTGACTTGAACGAAGAATAAAATTAAATCAACGACGAAAGTGTTACGTAATTTACATAACAAACTTATACCTACATGACAAGAACTCATCTTATGAGCTGGCTATTCACCTCTTCAATGCACATATGAAAACATAAATAAAATACCTTAAGAAGTTATTTATTCTATACTAGACAAGCTTCGTAAGATAGCGCCTCACAAAAAGATTTTTTATTCCGGGTCTGAATCCATCGATTGAGCCTGAGAAAAATGATCTACAACCATGTTTCTTTACCTGATATACGCTTTACATTAATACAACACGTTGGCGATGGGGAATCTCGTTATATATATATATATATATATATATATATGGATATATATGCATATATATATATATATATATATATATATATATATATATATACGTATATATACATAAATATACATATATATATATATATATATATATATATATATATATATATATATATATATATATATATATATATATATATATATATATAGTTACGACCCTTGTCGGGCTGTGGGACGAGTTCTTATTGCACAATAAGAGAGGTCAGTGTTTATAAAAAATACCCAATAGTAAATTGGTCAGCGGAAAGGAAAACACTTGGGAAAACTTAACAATATTCATTAACAACAAACTTTGGAACAGTCAGCCTTGTGAATACCTAAAATTAGAATTAACAATTAACAGTTCACCATATGAGCATTAATGTCTAAAAAGGCACACCCTGAGACAGCTTAATATTAATAAAATTCTCAACGTGAAACGCCCCACTCTCAACCAGAGAGAGTAAAATAATTCAATAACAAAGCATACAGAGAAAATATATACATATTCTCACACTCTTTGGGGCTGGATGAAACCACCCCCTGCTCCAACTAAAGTAGCGACTCCAATAACAACATCATCACTCAGCTACCGTAGTGAGTGCAGCTCCACAGGACTCCCTATCAAAGGGAGGGAAATGGAGCTCTGGTCGCGAGCCCAAGAAAGGTTAAAAATATCCCCTACCTAACAACTGCCTCCCTACTTGTCACCACGAGCTCCAAAGCTCCCACAACTGCCTACGTCGAGGATCACTAAAACCCGTTGAAGGCGGTGTCCCTCCCGCGTCCACCTTGATGTCGTCGCCGAGGACTGCAGAAGAGAACACACAGGAATCACAAATTATCGCAGGTGGCCGATGTGCACCTGCTTAAAGCCGTCAAACGTTGGCATCCCAATCCTCTAAAACCCTCACATAAGCCAGCTGCTACAGTAGGTCAGGGGAGTGACGAACTCAAACTGAGTATTCAAGCAATCGAGTTCTTTGCACATAAACACAGGTGTCTCTTCCCACCAATGACTCAAAAAACACAGAAAAGAAACAAGCGTTAAACTAGACATTTATAAATCTTTAAGCTTACGAGGAGGAGTTTAAACAGCACTTCACAAGAAAAAAAATTAAATTTACAATTGAAACCTCACTAACTAAACCTTATGCTAATTTTACATAAAACAAAAATGCAGTAACAAGGCTGACATAAACAAAAGCAAAATTACGTTAATACATAACATATCTATATATATATACATACATATATATATATATATATATATATATATATATATATATATATATATATATATATATATATATATATATATATATATGTATATATATATATATATATATATATATATATATATATATATATGTATATATATATTTACAGTATATATATATATATATATATATATATATATATATATATATATATACAGGCACGTACATACATATATATATATATATATATATATATATATATATATATATATATATATATATATATATATATATATATATGCATATATATATATATATATATATGCATATATATATATGCATATATATATATATATATATATATATATATATATATATGTATATATATATATATATATATATATATATATATATATATATATATATAACTAGCCAAGCTACAACCCTAGTAGGAAAAACAAGATGCCACAAGCCCAAGGGCTCGAATAGGGAAAAATAGCCCAGTGAGGAAAGGATATAAGGAAATAAATTAATGATGAGAACAAGTTTACAATAAATCATTCTAAAACAGTAACAACGTCAAAGCAGATACGTCCGCTATAAACTATTAACAACGTCAAAAACAGATATGTTATACATAGACTATAAAGAGACTCATGTCAACTTGGTCAACATAAAAATATTTGCTCCAACTTTGAACTTTTGAAGTTCTACTGATTCAACTACCCGATTTGGAAGATCATTGCACAACTTGGTCACATCTGAAATAAAGCTTCTAGAATACTGTGTAGTATTGAGCCTCATGATGGAGAAGGCCTGGCTATGTGAAATAACTGCCTGACTAGTATTACAAACAGGATAGAATTTTCCAGGGAGATCTGAATGTAAAGGATGGTCAGAATTATGGAAAATCTTATGCAACATGCATAATGAACTAGTTGAACGATGGTGCCATAGATTAATATCTATATCAGGAATAAGAAATTTAATAGACCTTAAGTATCTGTCCAACAAATTAAGATGAGTATCAGTGGCTGAACACCAGACAGGAGAACAATACTCAAAACAAGGTAGAATGAAAGAATTAAAACACTTCTCCAGAATAGATTGATCGCAGAAAATCTTGTAAGACTTTCTCAGTAAGCCAATTTTTTTTGTGCAATTGAAGAAGATGCAGTGTTTCTCAAAAGTAAATTTGCTGTCGAGAATCCCACCTAAAATTTTAAAAGAGTCGTACAAATTTAAAGAAACATTATCAATACTGAGGTCCGGATGTTGAGGAGCCAGCTTCATTGACCTACTTACAATCATACTTTGAGTTTTGTTAGGATTCAACTTCATACCCCATAATTTGCACCTTACAATAATTTTAGCTAAATCTCTATTAAAGGATTCACCAACCCCAGATCGACATTTAGGGGATGGAATTGATGTAAAGAGAGTAACTTCATCTGCATATGCAACAAGCTTGTTTTCTAAGCCAAACCACATGTCATGTGTATATAGTATGAGAAGTAATGGGCCAAGAACACTACCCTGTGGAACACCGGATATCACATTCCTATACTCACTATGGTGCCCATCAACAACAACTCTTTGAGATCTATTACTTCAAAAATCAATAATAATGCTAAGAAACGACCCACCCACTCCCAACTGTTTGAGCTTGAAAATAAGGGCCTCCTGATTAACACGGTCAAAGGCACCACTAAAATCACAGCCAATCATACGAACTTCCTGACCACAATCAAAGGATTTCTGTGCAGCATTGGAGATTGTAAGAAGGGCATCACATGCTCATAGGCCTTTACAAAAACCAAATTGCAAACTAGGGAATAGATGATTACCTTCAGCAAACCTATTAAGACAATGGAAAAATACCATTTGAGTCTACACCTCCATAAGCATCAAGGTCCATCAACAGAGCTTTAATTTTGCGAGATCGAAAAGCTAAACTAGTTAGTTTAGCCTCAGGAAAACATGAATGAGGAAGTTCAAGTTTTTCGATACTCTGTTTACTGTCAAAAATATCAGCCAAAAGGGTTGCCTTTTCCTTTGGACAGTGAGCGACTGAGCCAGCTGGTTTAAGTAAAGGAAGAACTGTTGCATCTACACCAAAGAGTGCAGATTTAAGGGTAGACCACCATTTATGTTCCTGAGTTGTCCCAGAAAGGGTTTCTTTTATGGTTAAATTGTACTCCTTTTCAGTTGAGGCATAAACTCTCTTAGCAAAAGCTTGAAGCTGAGTTTAGTTATTCCAGGTCAAATCTGATATGTTACCCTTCCAAAGATGATAGGCCTCCTGCTTCTCCAAATAAGCACGTCTACAATCGTCCTTGAACCATGGTTTGTCCTTCATTCGGTACCTTAGCACACGAGAAGAGATACGCCTATCAATTATGTTGACTATATTCTCATTCAAAGGGACAACTGTATCTACACTACTATACAATTATGACCAATTCAAGCACAAAAGATCATGCAAAAAATCTTTCCAGTTTTCTTGGGATTTTATAAAAATTTTACAAGAGTATGATATATCAGGGACAGGCTGCTCAGTCTTCACTACTAATGAAATCAAGGCATGATCAGATGTCCCGACTGGAGAACCAACCTTATTAGTTATAACGCCAGGGGAGTCAGTGTATACGAGGTCAAAGGAATTACCGGACCTGTAGGTAGCTTCATTTATGATTTGCTCACAGCGTGATTTAGAGGCAAAGTCTAAAGCTCTTAAGCCATGGCGATCGGTAGAAGAAATAGAACTTAACCACTCCTTATGGTGAGCATTAAAATCACCAACAAAGACAAAAGAAGCCTTTCTATCATCTTGATTATTAGCCATAATGGTAAGAAGACAATCGAAGATAGAATAATCGATGTCTGGATTCCGGTAGATCGAGCACGAATAAAAGTTGTTATGCCTGCCACAAATTCTATTACCTGAATCTCATGACAGCCACATTGATAGCAGGACTTATGAGAAGCAGGATACTCAATCCTAATATACACAGACATTCCCCTGGCCTTAGGGATGTCATCACGCTTCAACATTATTGGCTTCTTAAAACCAGTTATAAGGAGCTCAGATGAGAGCCTCATATTAGAAACCAGAGTTTCTGAGCACAAAAGAATATCTTACTGTCTGGATGCAACTGTAAGATCTTGAATATTTGCAAGAAGACCATGAATATTGCAATACAGAAGATGATATTGACGAAATCTAGGACGTACTGGTCCCGGATCTCGCTCAATGTCTCCAGACAGCATAAGAATTAATAGAAATACAAAAGAGACATCATACTTAAAAACTAGATGAACAAGAATTATAACAAAAACAATATGTACAGAATTGTATAGTACAGTTTAGTAAAAGGTCGGAAAAACTGGTGTACATGGAGGAGCCGATACACCATGCAAGGCTAGATACCCTCCAGGATAGCCATTTCAACTGAAGGGAGGACAGTAAGGATGGTTTTAAGAAGAAAAACAATCAGAAAAGGAAAAGATTGATAAACCACCAGGCATCAATGGCCCTTCTATTAAGCCTGCCCAACACACCATTTCAAAAGAAAAAGAGGAAGAAAAAAAATAAGATAGAATAGTGTGCCCGCGTATACCCTCAAGCAAGTATATATAT
>NC_090739.1:83100720-83113220 GCF_036898095.1 Palaemon carinicauda
TACTAATACATGATTGATCAATTCGAAAGCAAACATATTTCTTATAACTTAAAACAAATTAATATATATTAATACTCATTCATTAAATCATAGTAGTAAAGAAAGTATAGTATAAATACATACACAACCATCGTAGGGAAAAATCAAATATTTCTACAAATACAATAAGATATGATATTTATTTTCATAAATAATTTTGGTTTTCTTATAGACTTCTCGTATCTGCCTTGCTATGATAATCTGGATGATACGCAAATCCTTTTAATTTTTTATTGCCATCAACACTGCTTTTGTTTCACAAGTGATATTCAATATTTTTCATCGTTCGTGTACCACATCTTTTATTGTATTAATTCTCACCAGAATAACTTGATTACCAAACTGCATTCATATTCGCCTTTACTTTTCTGTTCTTTTTACATGAATATTACATTTCTATTTTATATTTGAATTCATGCGGTTTTAAGTCTGCATGTCTATTAGCTACGCTTTTGGTTCACCAAGTTCTTTGTTTATTTATTTCTACGGAATTCATTGTAGCTTTATTTCGATAAGCTTTGGCTTTTATTGGAAATACCATCGGTAATATGTAAATCAATTGTAAAAGATAATTTTATTTATGTAGGAAGGCTGCATCTCTTTAAACTTTGTCATTGCAGTTGTTTGTGAACATGACCTAACCGACTTGGAAGCAGGGCCGAATATAGGAACATCGAATAAGTGATAAAATAAAATAAAGAGGAAACCCATTTCAAGAAAAAGGGTAGAAGGTTTTTGAAATCTATTGGCTGTTCCTATTCTTAGACATTATTGTTTTGAAGTCTTTCCTTAACAGACAGAAGTCGTCATAAGAAATTGACCGTATGACTGCTTTAGTATAAAAAAAAAAATAATAATAATAATAATAATTTCTCAAATAACAGGAAAATATGTAAGGCATTTAGTGCGAAAGCATAACTTGCGGACCAGAATTCCATGATCAACATCAATTTTTAGTTATCTCAGATGATGACCAACCCGTATTAGATGATGTTCATGATATCACTCTTATTTATCATGGTAAAGCTATTATTGACTTGCTTGGGCAGGGACACTTGTGTACCATTCAATACCTGCTCCTTAATATCACCAAAAATGGACTTTTATATTTCCCGCAACTCTCTCTCTCTCTCTCTCTCTCTCTCTCTCTCTCTCTCTCTCTCTCTCTCTCTCTCTCTCTCTCTCTCTCTCTCCATTTATTCTCCTATTCATAACAATCAAAGCATTTCGATTCGATAAAGAAGTCTGCTAACTATCGAGCTTTTCCTGTCCTGGTCTCCATTTTTTTAATTATTTTTTTTCTCGATAAATATTTTCAATAAGAATTTCCGTTAAAAGAACGTGGGCAAAGAAAAACTTCTCTTGAGAATCGATATCATAGGTAATAATAATAAAAGATTGATGACAATTGAAATAGTACAGATGACAAAATAAATTCCTACAAACTTCTCGTGAGGAAGAGAAATATGATGCAGCTTTTCCCGGAAGCCAATTTCGCAAGTCACCCAGCTTGGATACAAAACGAAGCTTTCCCGGCAGCTAAACAGCAGCGAAGAACGGCTGCATATAGAGTTTAGAATCACGAAGTCGCATTTCCCGATGCAGAAGGAAACACAACACGACGAGAAAGAGGGAGATCTCTTAATTAAAGGTGCCTCACTGGTGGAATTGTATATGCAGTAGATATCTGTTAATTGGATTATGTTGTCGCTAATACTCCCTTTCAATTTCTTTTTGTATATTCGTTTTAATTATGGACTGAGCCATACTTCCCAAGCATATTTTATATATATATATATATATATATATATATATATATATATATATATATATATATATATATATATATATATGTATATATATATATTATATATATATATATATATATATATATATATATATATATATATATATGTGTGTGTGTGTGTGTGTGTGTATATATATATGCATATCCTATGGTCCCGTGTCTGCACAACAAAAATATTTAGTATATATTACAGCTGGCAAGCAACACAACCTCTCGAGTTCCAAACTCGCCTGTTTGTTTTTCCATATATCTTTCATATTTGAATAATATCCGAACTATTAGAGAAGTATATAACTACCAGACGGCTATATCTAAAAACACTGAATATCCAAAAGTCTCTTAAGTACACTTAAAACAAAACGGTAATTATTATCAGGAACTATTCAAAACAACCTCTTACAACGATAAATATATTTTAAAAATTACAACACTTTGAAAGAATTTACATAAAAAATAAATCCCTTGAAATATTAAGTCTGAACAAAACTTAGACTTAGACAAAAGAAATTATTACACTCTGAAAGTTATATAATCCCCAGTTTCACTGGAAATTAAATTTTACACAAACATTTAGTCATGATAACTAATGGAAATAGTTACCCTTAAACACTATAAGGATTAAACTTTTTAAAAAATTACATAAAGTAACTGATAACTTACGAGTTTTTAGCTCACACGAAGTTTACCCAAATAGCTATATAGATATACTTCACGTATCTTACTTGCACAGGGCCAGTTACAAAATCTCTAAGAGAAATTTTTATGAAATACTCACTAGGTTTACAAAAACCCGTCACACTTAAACTTGGAGATTTCACAATCACTGAACACTTTCAAAAAATACACCGATCTTGTATGAGAGGCATGTGAGAGAGAGAGAGAGAAAAGGTCAATGGTTTATGACTTAAGGCTGGAATTCTCTATCAGTGGCCATTCATCTCTTGGAGTCCTTGAATATGAACTTGGTAACTTCTAGATTATTCTAAGTAAGAGATCTAAAAGTTTGGGGGCTAGCTCAGCGATGCCAGAGATACCAACTATCAATATTGAACAGGAGAATCAAACATCGCTTGCAAGCAACTCTCTCTCTCAGCAGCTCCATCCACCAGGGCGTTTTAAAGAGCCTTCCAAAACACGTGACAAATATAAGAATCGCGTATTTTCTCACAAACATTAAGCAATACCTCATGAAAACATAAAAAACTTATAAAAGCCCTTGTTCATACCTTGTATGGTCATATAGCACTCTTAAAGATATTACGTAAGATTTCGTAAAAATAAAACTTGAAATAAAAAGTTGATTCTTAAATATAATGTAAATTTACTTATACTGACTTAAATGAAGAATATCATTGAAATTAAGAACGAAAGTCTTACGTAATTTACATTCAAAACTTATACCTACATGAGAGGAACTCACCTTATGAGCTACCTATTCACCTCTTAAATACACACATGAAATACATAAATAAAATATTTACTCTACGCTGGACCAGCTTCGTAAGAATATATAATGTTATTTGTTTTTATTTCATCATTATGCAAGAATACATTGTGTTATGAACTATATTCTAGTGTATGTATATCAGCTTTTATGTTGTTCCATAGGTAGTAGCTTAGCAAGGGCACCAATTCCCCGATGAGATACTATCTCTAGAGAGTTACTGGGTCCTATTCTTTCAACATTCACCTCTCTTCTGGTACACTTGACAATACTGAGATTAACAAACAATTCTTTGTCACTCAGAGGGTTAACTACTGCATTGTTTCTGTTCAGTGGCTCCTTTATTCTTAGTAAGGATAGGAGGACACTCCAAAATCAATCATTGTTCACTAATCTTGGGTAATCCCATAGCCACTATACCATGGTGTGTCAATGTCTAAGGATAGAGTTCTCTTGGTTGAGGGTATACTCGGGCACACTAATCTATCTTCACTTGCTCATGTTCTTTTTTTTTTTTTTTTTTTTTTAGTTTTTATAGTTTACATATGAAAGATTTATTTCAAGTTGCTAATATTCTTAAAATATTTTTTGTATTGTTCATTTCGTCACTTGTAGTTTATTTTTTATCCTTATTTCCTTTCCTCATTAGGCTATTTAACCGTGTAGGAGGCCTTTAGACTTATAGCATTTTGCTGTTTACACTAGGGTTGTAGATTAGCTAATAATAATAATAATAATAATAATAATAATAATAATAATAATAATAATAATAATAATATTTGTTGTCAGTTACGAAAGATGAAAATTAAAAAAGCCATAGAAAATTGTTTAAGAAGTATTTTTTTCGGCCTTGTTTCTTAGTTATTATACAAATGAGATACGGCTCGTATTTAGTCCCAATCTTACACTATTGCTTAAATTTTTTCAGTTGTTAGTGATGTATGTATATATGTATGCATAGTTCATATTGTTGTTAATTTTACTGTTCTTTACATTTTGAGCTAGTTTGTTACCCACATACCAAAGTGGAAGCGGAAATTAGAATCATGAAAATATAGAAAACCCTTTTTTGAAGTTATAAAGTTTCTCTGCTATGTTACTTGCTTAGGTTTTACCAAGTTCCTGACTCTTAGTTCTTCAAAATCATCTCTTTTCTCTTCCAACAAATTCCTCACTTTTTCACATTACCTAACCCTAACCCTCTCACATGTCAGAGATGCATATACTTCTCACAAACATTACGGTTGAAATACCAAAGCTAGAAAAAAAGACCGGAAAATGAAAATTTCAAAATTTAGGGCAATATCCAAACGATTACGAGAGGGAGTGAAAAAGTCAGAAAAGAAAGAGAGGAAGAAGAAGGACAAGGACAATAGAAAAATAATGCTTGCACAAGGATCAGCCATAACAAAACTAATTCAAGGGGAAAATTTTCTGATAAGAGTAAACAAAGAAAATTATGAGGATTCAAAATGATTGAATAATGGAAACATACCGAAAGTAAAGAAACCGCCCAAAGCATTGTGATTTTGACCTATTTCTTGCAATGGATTCTGAAACGGCGAAATGTTCCTGGATTTATCATTTGCTGTCATAAAAGGACAAAACAACTTGACTTCCCAGAGAGTGAGAAGAGGACTTAACAAATATATCCTTTTTTGAAAACTAAGCAACTTTAGTGTAATGCCGACCGTTACTTTTGGAAATGATTAAAACAGTGGTTCACATGCCGGTAAGTGATCGATGAATGACAAATATCAAAAGAACAAATATCTCTAAAAATAATGAGTAGACAAGATACGTGCATACACTGAGGCTCTATTGTGCTCTATAATTAATGACCCACTAAGATATAGACATTTATAGACCTGCAACACAAATACTTCTCGAACCAAGAGCAGTGCGATAAAGCAAAACACGATCTTTTATTAAATGACTTAAAATGGAGACACTGTGGATAATGCATAGGAAAGAATTGAAAGTTGTCTAGCTAGCAGAATTTAGAAAATTCAAAAGAGACTGTAAATGTCCTACTAACGGCGTCATCTAGCATATAATATACTCTCGAACTCTCTTCGAATATTCTCGAGAATTATATCTAGTTTAACACGTTGACTGTGATGTGCTCCACATAAGGTTCAGAGGGGACTCTCTGAATGAACGATATGTACCCTATGTGGTACACATGCTATGAATTATATATTTTTTTCAACTATCCAAAATTTAATGAAAATGGGTTTTTTTTTACCAAAATATTATTGTAATATATTGGAAATTGCTTAAAATAAACTAGAACATTAACTAAACACTTTATTTATTACTAAAAATAATCTTCATATGCTGGCAAAAGGGGCATATTTTTTTTTTTATTCTTTCTTTCTTTTAGTGAAAAAAAAATAGAAAACATTATCATTAGATCAATAAAAATGCTATCCTTTTAACCCTAGATTATATTTACATAAATTCAAAAGAAAAATAAATCAGTTTGGTAAACATTTTACTTCTTAAAAAATAATAGTGTCCTTTTCTTGGTGAAAAAATATCCATGTATGATGAAGGAAATCATGTAGTATTTAGAGTACAAGTATAAAATTAACACTTCTTCTGTTTTGCTTCTACATAAGATCAACAAATAAAATACACAAATTTATATTCTTCAAACTGAATGTTTCCAGTTGAAACAACTGAGACAAAAGGAAAGGTTTACCCTCACAAATCTCACAACATGTGTTTACTCTTCGTGTTTTCTTTCGAGCTACAGAACTTCCTTCATTTTGTGACAGTATCTCATAACAGGAACGACAACGCCTGCTTGTCTTGACTTTGGGGCCAGTAGCTTCAGTCAGGGAATGAATGTTCAGATTGTGTTCCTTCAATTTGTAAACGCCTTGGACCTGGCTTTATATTTTCTTCTGGTTTTCATGTAAGAAGTGACATTACTATACTCTCCTTGAAATCAGTTATTGAAATAGGTTTGCCAGGAGAATAATATTTGTTGTACAAAACCCATGCATTCACAATGCATGTTCTACTCAACAATTCTACAGGTAATTTACGATACCATTTCAAGGTCCGTCTGAGAGCTGTAACATAGGATGACATTTGATCCGACATCTCCACACCCTCCTTCTTAGTTTTATTATAAACTAGATCACTCTCTGGTTTCATAATGTCCTTGCCAGTTCGTTTCCTTTTGCCTGATGGTACAAGTTCACCTGAGTGTTCAGGAATAGTTGAAAGAGTTAGCACATTTCTCTTGTCTTTCCAATTATAAACCTTTACTCCATTCTTATTCTGCTGTGACACTACCTCTACTTTCTTCACCTTGGCATTTTGAAGGCTTGATGGTATAAATTTTCGGCGCTTTCTTAATGTTTGTAAATGACAATGCCAATTGAAATTATTTACACGGGTTTTAAAAAGAACTGGGTAAAAGAATATGTTTAAGAATATTTTCCGTACTTACTTTAGAAGTAACCTTGTTAATTTGGAGAGTGTCATATTTCCTGGTTTTAGACATATTTGGCAAAATTTTGGGGAGATTTCTGCTTATATTATTTTTAAGTCCAATGTGTCATTTGAGAAGACGTAATTCGTTTCTAAACCTCGGAGTCTAATTCGGTACCAAGTCTTCCACAGAACCTTGATTTTGAATTAATCTACTTGAGAGCGTAATTAGGTACTCATTATTCATCTGATTTAATAGTTAATTTTCATATGTTTATTGATATCACATGAGGTTGAGAACGGAATATGCAATGGAAAATGAAATATTAATGGAAGGAAAAAGGATTAATGAAATAGAATAATTTATATAGTTAGGAGCTTTGATCACTAATACTGGGTCTTTAGAATTAGGGTTTAATGAAAGATTGCACAAATAAAATCAGACAATGTCTAGGTTAATTAAATTTGGAAATCAAATTGCCTGAAATTACATATAAAAACAGGCTATAGCCTACATCAATTTAGTGAGCTTAGTGTCACAATATGGACATGAATCCTGGTATGACATATTTAGTAGATCTGAGAACAAAGCCCCTGAAAAGAATATTAGGAGATAAATTTTAGGACAGCATGGTTACAAATAGATTAAGGTGGTTTGGGCATGCTATCCGCATTCCCCAAGAGAGATTATTTCAGTAAAGTTTTAACTGGGCTTCACAAGGCACTAGAAGAGTTGAAAGTCCCAGGGCTACTGTACATGAAACGTGAAGTAGGAGATGATGAATTGAGAATTATTGATTTAAAAGCTGAAGATAGAGAGAATTAGTGAAATCTAACCGACCTCCTTTGCGTCAGTAGGCGTAGGAGGAGATGACGATGATGATGTTATTGATATATATACTTATTTCTATTGATAATTTTAAAATCTTGTTATAATTCCTTTCATGCATGTATTAATATAATTTTTATTCAAATGCAACTTTTTATTTCAATATGATAGGATTATTAGACCACTTTTATTGTCACCACCTTCATCATCAACAATAAAAATGATATATAGATAAATAAGTAAACCTTAGTCGATTATCTACTTAGCCGACAACAAATTATTCGTCCTAGAAACAGCAACATCATGAATTCTGGTAAATTTTCGCCTTTAATCAAACAATCCTTTTAGAGTATTGAATAGATCCCATATTGATAAAAATGGTATTGTCACGACCGCTCGATACAAAGTACAAATTCAAGTATAGAGTAAGTTTAAACAATTTACTTTCTGAATAGTTTCGTTAATTTAAAATTAGAAATTATGAAGAAACACCTTTGTTAGTTAATGATAGCCCCAGTATATATATATATATATATATATATATATATATATATATATATATATATATATATATATATATATATATATATATATTTATAGGTATATATATATATATATATATATATATATATACGTATATATATATATATATATATTATATATATATATATATATATATATATATATATATAATATATATATTTATATATATACACACACACACACATATATATATATATATATATATATATATATATATATAATATATATTTATATATATATATACACACACACACACACATATATATATATATATATATATATATATATACACACACACACCCACACACACACACACACACACATATATATATATATATATATATATATATATATATATATATATATATATATGTATGTGTGTGTGTGTGTGCGTGTGTTCGTGTACGCGCGTGTGTGTGTGCGCGTGTGTAATCTCGTATATTATAAAATATTACGGTTAACCGAACAAAGCATTAAAAAAAAAAAAAACTTCAGAAGCATATACTTTTGAAATATAGTATTTGGGAAAATCTGCAGATACAAACTTTTATATAAGTTAAAAGAAATTCTATTTCCGATATGAAATTTTTTCAGAAAATCTAGATTACAATCAATGATAAGATGTATCGCAAATGTGCAACACACATTTATTCCTCACATTCTATGTGGCGTATCGATGAGAGAGAGAGAGAGAGAGAGAGAGAGAGAGAGAGAGAGAGAGAGAGAGAGAGAGAGAGAGAGAGAGAGAGAGAGAGAGAGAGATAAAGTTCCGGGTAATAAAACAGCAAATTCTTTTAGAGCAGTTTCAACTATATACATGTTTTAGCCAAGAGACAATAGTTATGGAAACTAAAAGCGTATATAATAATAAAAATAATAATAATAATAATAATAATAATAATAATAATAATAATAATAATAATAATAATAAAATTCCTTTGTACACCACCAAACATTAAAAAAAACTTTTTTAAACTCTAACACCAAAAAGTAATTTTGCAGAATTCATAAGGAGAAAAGGGTTCAGACATTTATATTATATAGATACCTCCTTACCTTTCTGCTTTAGTCTTTGGCAAAATACGTAAGTCTCTTTATCCGGTAACTTTTCGACCTTGCCATTTCGCGACCATTGTTACTCACAAATGACGCTCTCGAGCAATGACCAAAACCGTTAGTTGGTCCCTTTTTCCTTCTTCCATTTTTATCCTCTTTCCTTATCGACCAACCAGGAGTCATTCCGCTTCCAACATCAACTTTTTGAGTTTCACCTTTCTTTATTTGATTAACTTTTCCTCTTTATATGATGGATGCACATTAACCTATATTCCTATAGATTTTTAGAATTGAATATTTTTCATGAAAATGATCTATTTCGGATATATTCATATATTTCTGTGATAGCAGACCTCACCTTTTTCTTTTCCTTTCAAGTAATGGAAGTATTCAATTCCGACCACGTGAATAAAATATCACGAGGAAACTTGGATGTAAAGTAATTTTTCGCCTGTATCCGCATGGATATTATATAAAAAATTTTGAAAGACATTTTGTATTTTCGAGTTAAAATGTAGTCGATAATATACATTTTTCCATTTGCTGAATTAAAAGTGAAATGTTCAAAAGGCAATCTGGGCATCCTATCGAAGGACTGACTTTTCAAAACATAGGCCATATTTACAAATATAAAAGATATTACAATTTGATATACATAAGTATGAAAATATTAACGACGATAATATTACAGTTTAAAGAAATCTTGACTCTCAGTGTGTAAGAGAACCAATTCATAACACTAAAAGCATATGGGAAACTTTAGTTAGAAACAGCGTAAGTAAAACTGAAATCAAATTGCCACAATTCACAGGTTATTCAGCAACCACTGTCATTTTGTCGAAGCCAAATGATACACAAGACCAATATCAGTCCAGATAAAATGCTCCATCTTTAAAAGAGCGTAGAGGGGACACTTCTCAATTCAAATGTCAATATCTGATACGACTTCAAAGCATCTTGTAGTAATGACTTATTTCCGTGTCACATGGCAAAATTTAAGTATTTTTTTATATTATCTTTGTATTTATCTTTTATGATCACTTGTTATTATTTCCACTCTCTCTCTCTCTCTCTCTCTCTCTCTCTCTCTCTCTCTCTCTCTCTCTCTCTCTCTCTCTCTCTCTCTCTCTCTCTCAACTAAGGTTATAGATTAGCTAGTAATAATACACATATATACTGTATATATATATATATATATATATATATATATATATATATATATTACAATGATTATTATTATTAAATACTAAGCTACATCCCTAGTTGGAAAAGCAGGATGCTATAAGACCAGGGGGCCCCAACAGGGAAATAGGCCAGTGAGGAAAGGAAGTAAAGAAAAATAAAAAAATTTAAGTATAGTAACAATATTAAGATAAATATTTCATATAAAAACTATAAAAACTTGAACAAAACAAGAGGAAGAGAAACTAGATAGAAGTGTGTCCGAGTGTACCCTCAAGCAAGAGAACTCTAACCCAAGACAGTCGAAGACCATGGTACAGAGGCTATGGCACTACCCTAGACTAGAGAACAATGGTCTGATTTTAGAGTGTCCTTCTCCTATAAGAGCTGCTTACCATAGCTGAGGAGTCTCTTTTACCCTTACCACGAGGAAAATAGTGAGAAGGGTCCTATGTAGTACTGTCTGGCGAGTCAAAGGACCCTATAACTCTCTAGCGGTAGTATTTCAATGGGCAGTTGGAGCCCAAGCCAACCTACTACCTATGCACACATATATATATATATGTATATATACATATGTATATATATATATATAAATATATATATATATATATATATATATATATATATATATATATATATATATATATACATATATATATATATATATATATATATATATATATATATATATATATATATATATATATATATATATATATGATTCCATGTCTGGCCACCAAAATTATATATTACATATTATGGCTGGCATGCATGCAACTCTCGATTTCTGAACTCACCAGTTTGCTTTTGCATTAATCTGTTATATTTGAGTAATACCTGAACGCTGAGAAAATTATATAACTCCCAGGCTGCAATATCTAAAAACACTGAATATCCAAAGGTCTCTTAAGTACACTTAAAACAAAGGGTAATTATTATTAAGAACTATTCAAAACAACTTCTTACTTTAACATGGATACGAGAGAATGCTGTAACAAACACGGGTGATCGAAAGAATATACTCTTTACAAAAATAATTATATTTTATAAAAATTACAAAACACTGAAAAAAATTTACATAAAAAAATAAATCACTCGAAATAAGTCTGAATAAAACTTAGACTAAGATGAAAGAAATTATGAAAATCTGAAAATTATATAATCACTCATTTCAATGGAAATTAAATTTCACACAAATATTTAGTCCTGATAAGTATCAAAAATAGTTAAAATTTAACACTCTAAGGCCGGAAGTCATAAAGAATATAATTCACGTATCATACTTGCACAGGGCCACTTACAAAATCTTTAAGAGAATTTTCATGAAATACTCATCATGTTTACAAAAACCCTACAAACCAAAACTTTGAGATTCTACAATCACTGAACAATTTCAAAAAATACACTGATCTTGTACGAGATGCCTGTGAGAGAGGTAGAGGGTCGATGGCTTATGAATTAAAGTGGGATTCTCAATCTGTTGTTATGCATCTCTGTGGGCACATATATATGAACTTAGTAACTTCAAGGTGAGAGATCTAGAAGCTTGGGGGCTGGCTCAGCGACGTGAGAGTTACCAACTATCACGTATCATACAGGAGAATTAAACCTCTCCTCCAAGGCAACCCTCTCTCAACAGCTCGGAAAAAAAAAAAAGTTAATCCTAAAGCTTGGGTTTTTGAGCACCGTCCAAAACCCGTGCCAAATATTAAAATTGTTAATTTTCTCACGAAATAAAGCAATACCTTATGAGAACCTAAAAATAATTACATAAAACCTCATTCATATAGCACTTTTAAACAGTTTACGTAAGATTCCGTAACAATATATGTGAAATAAAAAAACTACTGTGTATTTCACGGACCATGACACCCTCTTTTTTTAATATAACTAATGAACTAGGCTTCTGATTAATGTGAAACTGAAACCACAAGAGTTTGAGACACCGACCTAATTAAGAAAAATGGATTCAAGCATCTACTCCGCAGTATTGTCTTACTTTATATAGAGAAATGTCATCTAATTTCTGTGGTTATGGCGAGAACGGAAATTAAGACCTGGCAACTAGGCGTAAAATGACGTATGTCAACCATGATGTGAGCCCCTGACGTTTACACCTGCCACGCCCCCCCTTTCTGTATGGTTATTAA
>NC_090739.1:83118220-83133220 GCF_036898095.1 Palaemon carinicauda
ATAGAGTGATATTAATCTCCTTCGGAGATTTAAGAGCAATCTCTTCTCCCTCTGAGTTAGCCTAGGCTGAACCCTATTCGGCTTTACCTCGAATTGATTTCAAGTAAAACTAAGCTAGGGTGCTTCTCTCCTTTCCCTGTAACCAGAGATGCAGATTTTTGGGTTTAGTCAGAACCTCAGAGTATTCCGTCTGTGGCTAGTAGCTGACTAGCAAGGTGAATTGAATTCCCTGGCTAGGTTAGGCTACCGACGCAGGAGGCTAGACTTCCCTAGGCCACACCTGAAGGCATTATATGATATGATGCCTTCACCCTGTGGCTTAGCAGACAGTCCTGTGCCGGCAGAACCTAAGCTGAAGAATAGAATTCTTCTATTGCTTGGGGGACACCGACACTAGACTCTATTTCCTTTCTGTCTAGAGATAGCAGCGATGGTGCTGCCAATCTCTTTCCTGTATTGGACTAACCCTAGGCTAGGGAATAGAATTCTCTGGCCACTTGGGATAGTTCTAATACTGGAACAGAGTCTCGTTAGGTGAGATAGGAGAGGCTTTACTGCTGGCTCCTCCCACACCCTACAGGACCCTCACCCCTGCCCTCTCTGTCCTTTGGTGATGGCCTAGCCATCACATACCTTTGGCCATCATCCTACAATTGACCTTAGTGCCGGTAGGTTGTGGGACTGGCTCGGGTTTTCTGTCTGTTGCTCGGCTGTGTCGGCTGCCGGCAGAGGCCCCAACCCCCTGCTGAGTGTTCTTCAGTCCTCTCTCGGTCTTTCATCCATAACCCTGCCGGCGGCCCACCGGCTATCTGCCGTCAATTATACTAACTGCCGGCAGCCGGACGGACGGCCGACTGCTGGTATACTACCTAACCGCCGGCTAACTGAGGCCGCCGACTGGCGGCGACCTCTTGGCGGCTGGCAACCCACCATCAGCCGGCAATCTGCCTCCCATTACCCCTAGAAGGCAGTACACCTTCTGACTTGTACCCAGGTGCTAGCCTGCCGGCATATAATTGCAATTTAGATCATACTGCAATCAGAAAACTACAGTATAGATTATACTGTAGCCCATAATTTTCTAACATACACTGTGTTTTCATGGGCAGCCTATTGTGAGACCACTTAATACAAAGAAAGTGAGTTCTTTCTTTAATATATTAGTGATCACTAAATTCAATCCCCAACATTAAAATCCGGAAGACAGTGTTAAGTTACACTTTTATATATCCTGTTTGGAAAGAGATCTTCCAACGGTTTTCTATCATTAGAAATATCCTTGATTTCAATTTTGAGGGAGGTCACAGCAATTGGCTGGACAGGAAACAAACGTATGTGTCTTTCCTTCTTCCTTTCTAGCTTACCTATCCTAAGCTATATATACATAACTATATTGTATACTTAATATTGTGAGAAAATTCACCAAATATTAATTTTATTTTCCTTTCTTTACAAGAGGACCATCCCAAGTGCGGGAACCATTTCTGCAACGTCTGCAGTAAGAACTTCTACGGCCATGGACTGTGCAGGACGCACGTGCGCTGTGCAGCGACGAAGGGAGCTCTGAAGTATTGGGAACCCCAGGTATGTGACGTTTGCTCTAACTTAGTTACTGAGGCTTTTGATGACCAAAAGACAACTGAGTCAAGGGATGCAGCCAGAGAGAAGTTACGAAAAGGGGTCAGGGGTTTTCAGAAGAACACCACCGGATGCAGTAATCCTGCAACCTCAACCAGAGATTCCCCTCTTTCAGATTCCGATAGAATCTGATGTATCGGATGCCATGAAGGACATCCACCCAGAAGACAAGATGTCAGAAGTGTCAGAAGGGTCTGAAAGGAGTCTTCTTGCTGAAGATCATGAGGAGAAGTCATTGATGGCTCCCGAGACCGACAAAGAAGGAACCGAGATAGTTTCGGTTTCATCAGCTCCGATCGCAGAGCCCGTCCCCTCGACCTCCTCTGCTCCCCAACTCGCCGACATGAGTCAGACCCTAACGTTGATTCTCACTATGGTCGAAGACCTGAAGAAGCAGTCCTCTGAAAAAGAAGTTGCGTTAAGGTTGGAAATGTACTAACTCGCAGCTTCCCGTGCAACTCCAAAGAAGCTGAACATAAAGGATCTTCCCCCTTTCTCGGCCGTTAACCCATGGAGGCATGCTTAGCACATGCCCATGTCAGGGGGAAACATCTTAATCTCCGACAAGCTGGGCACAGTTCTTGTCGAAGATGTGGAATTCTGGCCCAGCCTAGGGGCCTACTCAGACTGCTATTTTTCGTGTTAGGACGGAACCACTCTCGAAAGAGGAGACAGAGCCGTAGGAGGTCATAACCCTTGACCTCCCCAAAGCTCAGGCCTTGCTGTCCAGCAGACTGAAGGATAGGGCCTTCACTAATTCTAAAGGGCCGGCTCTGGGTAAGAAGCACCCTTCCTTCGTTGCTTCTTCTTCCCGAGCCTTCCCCTTTATGGAAAAAGGGTACAAGGCAGCCTTGAAGGCAATCGAGGCAGGGAAACCATGTCCCACAATCGAGGATTGTTGGCCGTTCTCCCACGCCCTACCATCGGACGAAACAGATTGGAAGGATGTGCATCATACCTTCTCAGTCGGGATGTTGGAGGCCGACATTGCTGGACGTCAGTTCGGCGAAGACCTCCCTAAGTTGTCAGACTTTCACCTGTGCCGGGAGCAGGAAACGAAAGAAAGACTTGCCGCCTCAATGTCTCTTCAAACCGGACTGGAGACGATGACAAGCGTCTCCCCATCCCCAGACATGTACATGGTCTTTGCCAAGGCTCACCTGGCAACAGTGACCAAGGACTTATACAACTTTATCAAAGCCAGAAGGGCTTGTAGAGAATGCGTGTTCGCCTCGGCTGCAGAGAGGCACGAACCAAAGAAGCTGATATCATCCAGCATCTGGGGTAAGGACCTCTTTCCAAGTGAAGTGGTTAAGGAGGTCATCGACAAAGCTGCCTTGGAGAATAGAAATCTTCTCCAAATGTGGGGCTTGTCAATGAATAGGAAATCTTCCCAGGATGAGGGTCCCCAACCCAAGAGGAAGACTAAGAGGCCAAGAGCGCACTCTCGCCCACCTAGAGAACAGCAACACCTTCCTGCGGCCACGGTACCCCAGGCGGTGGCACAACCACCCACCACGTACCAATTGGTACCACAGCAGCTGGCGACACAGTCGCCTGTCTTTACCCCGGCCTTCGAAAGGCAATCCACTACCTTTCGGCCGAAATCTAGAGGCTCCTTTCGAGGCTCCTCTAGACGCCCCTCAAGAGGCAAAGGCAACAGGGGTGGACTTGGCCAAGAAGGCAAGCCCTCCGGTCAGTACTCCAAGTGAGATGCTTCCGGTAGGAGGGAGACTATTTTCCTTCCGGGATCGTTGGACCTTCGATCCCTGGGCCCACAGCCTGATAAAAAACGGACTAGGTTGGAGCTGGAACGAAACTCCACCAACTTTCCCTCAATTCTTCCAACACTCAACCCCCATTCTGGAAGAATATGTCCAAGAACTCTTAGAAAAGAGAGTAATAAGGAGGGCAAAGTCAGTCAAGTTCCAAGGAAGGCCGTTTTGTGTTCCAAAGAAGGACCCACACAAACTCAGAGTCATTCTGGACTTGTCACCACTCAACAAGTTCATAGTGAACCACAAGTTCAGGATGCTCACCCTTCAACTTCATAAGGACCCTACTGCCCAAATAGGTATACGCAGTCTCCATAGACATGGCAGACGCATATTGGCATATCCCAATCATTCGACAAGTTTCCTCCTACCTGGGATTCAAGCTGCAAAAGAGACAATATGTCTTCAGAGCTATGCCCTTCGGACTAAACATAGCCCCAAGGATCTTCATGAAGCTTACAAACCCAGTCATTCATCAACTACGCCTAAAAGGAGTTCAGGTAATAGCCTACCTGGACGATTGGCTGGTGTGGGCAGCATCCGAAGCAGAATGCATGCAAGCCTCCAAAAAAGTGATCCAGTTCCTGGAACATCTGGGATTCAAGATCAACATGGAAAAGTCTCGACTATCTCCAGCTCAAAAGTTTCAATGGCTCGGAGTTCATTGGAACTTACAGTCGCACTGCCTCTCCCTTCCATCAAAGAAGAGGAGAGAGATAGCAGGATCTGTCAAGAGACTTCTAAAATCCGCTCGGATATCAAGACGATAACAGGAGAGAGTACTAGGCTCCCTCCAGTTCGCCTCTGTGACAGATCCAATGCTGATGGCACAATGAAAAGATGCATCAGGAGTCTGGAGAAGATACGCATCAAACGCTCGAAGAGATCTAACAAGACTAATACCAACCCGTCTGCGGTCACTTCTCAAGCCATGTTTGGAGGCCAAGCACCTAAAGAAATTGGTGCCCATACAACCACCTCCACCCTCAGTCATTGTTCATACGGATGCCTCAAACGAAGGATGGGGAGGCCACTCTCATCAACAGAAAGTCCAAGGGACCTGGTCCTCCCTCTTCAAGACCTTCCACATCAACATTCTGGAAGCCATGGAAGTTTTTCTATCTCTGAAGAAACTGAAGCTTCGCTGCTTAATTCACATCAGACTGGTCCTGGACACAGAAGTGATAATGAGATGTCTAAACCGACAAGGTTCGAGATCGCCCCAAATCAACCAAGTGATGTTGGCCATCTTTCGTCTGGCGGAAAAGAAGAGATGGCACTTATCAGCAGTTCACCTTCAAGGGTTCCGCAATGTGATGGCAGACGCTCTATCCAGGTTTACCCCGATAGAGTCAGAATGGTTCATAGACGCAGGATCATTCTCCTTCATCTTACGCAAAGTCCCAGGACTGCAGATAGACCTCTTCACGACGAGCGACAACAAGAAGCTACCTCGATACGTAGCCATGTACGAGGACCCTCTAGCGGACGCAATGGACGCAATGTCCCTAGATTGGAGCAGATGGTCCAGAATTTACCTGTCCCCTCCAACCAACCTCCTGTTAAAGGTCCTCAACAAAGTGAGATCCTTTCGGGGACCAGTAGTGATAGTGGCTCACAAGTGGCCCAACAGCATTTGGTTCCTTCTCATAAAGGAACTGGGACTAAAGCCGGTCCCGTTGCCGGATCCAGTTCTGACGCAACAAGTGCAGAAGTCGATTGTCTTCGCTTCATCACAGAAAACCCGAAACCTTCATCTCATGATTTTCTCTCCTTACCAGTCAAGAAAATCTCATGATTTTCTCTCCTTACCAGTCAAGAAAAGGTTTGGGATTTCGAAAGAGAGTATAAACTTTTTAGAAGAATATAAGTCTAAATCTACTAGAAGACAATACGAGTCATCCTGGAAGAAACGGGTTGCCTTCGTCAAGGTAAAGAAACTAAAAGAAATCTCGACAGATTTTTGTTTGTCATTCTTTACTCATCTCCATGAACAAGGTTTAGCAGCCAACACGATTTCTACGTGTAAATCTGCCTTGACTAGACCCTTGCTGTATGCCTTCCAGGTGGACTTCTCTAACAAAATCTTCAATAAGATCCATAAGGCCTGCGCTAGGCTTAGGCCTGCAGCACCTCCAAGGCCCATTTCCTGGTCCTTAGATAAGGTTCTTTATTTAGCTTCAACCCTGAACAATGAAGATTGCTCTCTAAAAGATTTGACCCAAAAAGTTATATTCTTGTTTGCACTAGCCTCAGGAGCCAGAGTTAGGGAAATCAGTGGCCCTTTCGAGAGATGAGAGCCATATTCAGTTCACGGAGAGTGGGGAATTGAATCTCTTTCCTGACCCAGCGTTTCTCGCTAAAAATGAGCTACCCACCAAAATGTGGGGTCCCTGGAGAATCTGCCCACTGAAGGAAGATGCGTCTCTATTTCCAGTTGAGTGCCTAAAGATCTATTTTCGTAGAACTTCAGAATATAGGGGAGGACAGCTTTTTAGGGGAGAAACCTCAGGTTCGACATTGTCTTTGAAACAATTAAGGGCGAAGATCACCTATTTCATTCGCAGAGCAGATCCAGACAGTACACCCGCAGGTCATGATCCAAGAAAGATTGCTTCGTCTCTGAACTTCTTCCAAAATATGAATTTTGAAAGTCTTTGCTCATATACTGGATGGAAGTCATCCAGGGTTTTCTTTAAACACTACGCGAAGCAAGTGCAGGAGATCAAGCGCTTCATGGTGGTGGCAGGTAGTGTGCTAAAACCTGCCGCTTGAAAACTGCAAGGAACAGTGCACTAATCAGGACTTTTAGAGATGGGTGTACATGATCTCTCCCTACGGAGTGACATGTTAAGTGAAGTGCCACCGTATTGACACTATGGACTGTTCCAAGTATAAAGGTGAGAAGAAGCATAAAAGACTTACACATTTGCCATGAGTATAGCTACGCAAGTGTTTATAGACTGTAATGACAGAAATAAGAAAATAGGAAAATGTTACAATATTTCCTTTCTAAAGTGGCTTTTGCATTTCTTTTCAGATGAAACAAGTATTTCTGATATTGCCCTGTTATTTATATTTTCAATTATATTTACAAATTTCGTTTTATATTGTATTATAAAATGAACATTGACTTCATGCTTTATTGATTATCACTAAATGTATAATTGAATTTTGTGTATTTTTTCGTCCTAAAATTCTGAATAAATAAAACGTGTCTGAGCACTTATATACAACCTTTCATCTTGTAAATATAGTCTGAACATATACAATATTTATTCTAAAGCTAACAAAACTTCTCCTTGTGTATATATATCAGGTTTATATACCTTGATTGTATTACTGACTTATACAATTGTTCCTATATGGATTCAAACCTGTCTATCTTGCATGCAGCTCACCAAGTAGACCGGGGAGATGTCGGTAGTCAATACATACATTTGTTCCTTTCAGAATACAAACTTTGCTTTAAAACGGTATATGATGAGACCAATATACCTGTTTGTTGGCTAGATTGTTCCTACAAATGTACAATCCTCGAGACTATTCCCAGAGTCTGCCATGACTCTTCCCTATAGGGGACAGGAAGCACTAACATAGTTCATGATTAGTTGAAATGGTGTATAACGGTAACACCATGTGTCTCTAGGTCTAAATGACCAGGGGAAATTTATCTCGCAGTTTAGGCACTAATGGGAAGTCCACAAATACATTAATGTTCTGGTAAACTTCCATCAAGAAAAAATGGATTTAGAGTGAAGCGAAAAATCTATTTTTGGGTGAGGTAGCCATGTCGTCCTGATGGACCCACCCCCCTTTTATAAAAGGCTGAAAGAATCCCTCCCGAAATTACTGTATCTGTAGCACCTTGTAACGCTACAAGGAATAACAAGATGGTGCCCGGTCATGACGTCATACAGGTACTCAACAGTAGGAGTCGAGTGTGCCTTAATAACGGCTCTCCTCCGATTCTTGCCACTTTCCCCTCTCGAAGCAAGAACGCCATTCGTGGTGAAGATAGCTATGTGGTGTGTCAAGAATACGTCCTCTGATATTATGCGATATCCCTAAAAGCGAAAGCCAGGGATATTCGTGCCAGGAGTTAGAATTCTGGATACCTTAAGGTAAAATTCTCTAGGATATATCACTGTAGTCAAATAATACCTAGGAAGCTACTTTAAAGGAACTTCCATCAGGACGACATGGTTACCTCACCCAAAAATAGATTTTTCGGTTCGCTCAAAATCGGTTATATATTTGTGCGTGCATATGAGTGTGTATCTATCATAAACAATTAGGAATGCCTATAATATGCAATATTACTTAACAAGAAGGAATTAGAATTTCTAGTTGGCTTCCACTCCACATGTGTATATCACTTTTTTTTTTCTTTCGCAGTAAGGGTCAGTTGGTAATCACTGGAAGAGAAAAACTCTGATGTCCCGGAAGGAAGAATGTCCTTACTGGATGGCAGTGCGTCTTATTTCGGTTAAAGTTTGAAGACGGCATTGATCATTACGTTGATTTTTCTCTTGAATCATCTAACTTGCTCAAAATTGTGTCTGGCCAGTGCTTGAAAGAACAAGAGCTGCTGGTATGTATAGAATTAAAGGCATTGTAAAGATGTATATTAATGAATGAATTCATTTTTTACAAGTAAAGTTTTTTTCTGGACTATATATTTACAAAGATGAAAATGTTCTGTTTTCCTAATAAAAGATCATAGACGAAAGAAGCAATGACTTTTTTCCTTTTTTTACTTAGAAATATTTTAATCTTGTAACAAGAGATCAAATACCTGTGGTAGTAAAGTAAATCCTTTACCTTTATTTAGAAATTATACTAATAGGAAATGTTTTGTTTGATCGTACTGGATAATCTCCCACTTCCAAATTGAATCCAGTTAGTTCAATGTAATACAGTTGCAGTAAATGAAACTGCAATGTCATAGTTCAAATTGTACTGATAATTTTCATCGGCATATTACAAGCTAATCCTCAACCCTACCTGGACAAGCAGAATGCTACAAACCCTAGCGCCCTATCAAGGAAACCAGTCCAGTACAGTTAAAAAGGAGATGATTAGAAATTTAACAATAATATTGGAATGATAAGATAAGAGTAAAAACACCATTGCTGCAGTTATTTATAAAGCAAATGACAAGTGGTCATTTTGAAAATGAGTATCAATTATGGAGATTAATGAAAAGGTGATTTGTTGGTAAACCATTTGGTTTTGGTGGCGATTCTTTTAATCCTTCCCACCAACCTGTTCGAAAGAAACAGGAGGAATAGTAAATTGACAAATACGGATGATAGCGTTCACTCTCTAGAAAGAGATTTCCATATCACTATACTAAAGGTCAGGGCAGAGAGCTTATGGCACTATTCTAGACTAGTGACTAATACAATGGTTGGATTTCACAGCGTCTTTTCCTTAGAAAAAGTTACTTTCCAGGGCTAAAGAGACTCTTCTTCCTCTACACATGTGAAGATAGATACCCACTAAAGGCAGAGTGGGAGTGGAGGGTGAACAGTGTTGTCAAATGCATTTGGAAAAATGAAAATTTGTCAGATTATTCAGAGTTTGACTAAGCAAAGAAAAGATCCGTAAATTCAGGATGAATCAGTATTAAATTTTCTGGAATTTCCTGGAAAGATTTTACGATTCTTTATCGGTAACATCTCAATGATTCGCTACAGAAAGAAATTTCTCATAATTCTCAGAAGGACTGAGTAATTATTCATCAAAAAATTCCTACCAGGAAAGTGCCCTGGCCATAAGGAGGGAGAAGAGTCTTTGTACTTATATAAGAGGCCCTAGGATCATTATAAAAAAACAAAAAATTAATCAAGTTCATTAACTGTTATTATAGGATTGATGAATTTGAAAGCAAACATGCTTATTATAACTTAAAATCTATTAATTTGCTCGTACATTAAATTATAGTAATAATGAAAGCATGGTATAAATATATTCATAGCCATCGTAGGGGAAATGCAAACATTTCTATAAAGAAAACAACGCATATTTATGTGCATAAATAATATTGTTATCTCGTACACTTCCTGTATCTGCCATGCTATGCTAATCTGACGATACGCAAATCCTTTCAAGTTCAACACTGCGTTTGTTTCACAACTGATATTCAATATCGTTCATCCTTCACTTACTACACCTTATATTTTATTAAATCTCACCAGAATAACTTGATTACCAAACTGCATTCATGTTCGCCATTTCTTTTTCTGTTCTCTTTGCATCAATATTACATTTTTATTTCATATAAGAATTCGTGCGGTTTTATAACTGCGCGTTTATTAGCTACTCTTTTTGGATCCCAGATGTTCTACTTCGTATATTTATTTCAACGCAATTCATTTTAGCTCTATTTCGAAAACTGTGACTTTTATGGGAAATACCATTTATAAAATGTTATAATATAATAATGCGAATCAATTGTAAAGGATAATTTCATCAATGTAAGAAGGCTGTTTCTCTTTAAACTTTGTCATTGAAGTTTTTTAAGAACATGAGCTAACTGATCCAAAGCAGAGATGACCATAGGAGCATGGAATAAAAATATTGCCAAAAAAAAAAAAAAATAAATAAATTAATAAATAAATGAATGGAAAAATAAGTGGAAACCCTTTGAAAATATGGGTAGAAGGTTTTTGAAATCTATTGGCTGTTCCTAATCTAAGCCCTTATTGTTTTGAAGTCTCTCCTTGACAGACATAAGTCATCGTAAAAAAGGGATCATATGACTGGTTTAGTCTTAAATGAAAAAAAAAAAAATATTTATATTTTTGGAATAAGAGGGAAATATATAAGGCATTTAGTCCGAAAGCATAAAACTTGGACAACCTGAAGACCTGAATTCTATGATCGAGGACAATTTCTTGTTATATTTGATGATAAATAACCTAAATTAGATGGTATTCATAATATTACTCTCACTTATCCCAGCAAAGCTTTCATTAACTTCCTTGGACATGGATGCTTGTTACCATTCAACACCTGCTCATTAATATCACTATAAAAGAAATTTTATATTTCTCTCTCTCTCTCTCTCTCTCTCTCTCTCTCTCTCTCTCTCTCTCTCTCTCTCTCTCTCTCTCTCTCTCTGTAGATTAATAGTGCCAAAAAATATACCAGGAAAACTAAGGAAGGCGCACAGGACATTAATCCACTACGCACCAGCATCGATAATGCAGCGACTATTTAATGTGCTGCCAGCTCATCTAAGAAACATATCAGGAGTGAGCATAAATGTGTTTAAGAATAAGCTCGATAAATACCTAAGATGCATCCCAGACCATCCAAGACTGGAATATGCAAAATACACCGGAAGATGCATTAGCAACTCTCTGGTGGATATACGAGGTGCCTCACACTGAGGGACCTGGGGGAACCCAAACAAAAAATAAGGCAATAAGGTAAGGCTCTCTCTCTCTCTCTCTCTCTCTCTCTCTCTCTCTCTCTCTCTCTCTCTCTCTCTCTCTCTCTCTCTCTCTCTCTTCATTTATTCTTCTATTCTTAATAATCCAAGCATTTTTTATTCGATAAAAAAGTCTGCTAACTATCGTGCTTTTCCTGTCCTTGTCTCAATTCTCATAATTATTATTTCCAGTGTCCTACCCTTCTCCCTTCATCTCTCATGTGGACTATCTGTTTAATCTAAACTAATCCACGACCGGTTACATTTGTTTACTTTTATTCAAGATAGATTACTCTTTATATAAGCGTACTTAATACAGTTTAATAGCAGGTCATATTCGTTATAGCATTTGTTTTTTTTATCTCTGTACCTTTGCTGACTCTAAATCTCCCATTCATCTAGAAATGGAACTGACACTAGCCTGTGATAACATAGTTATCTGAAGACTGGGCCTTAATTTGTTTTGTTGAAATAGGATTTTTTTTTTTTACCAATGGCATAACCTTTAATATTCTTCAGGAAAGACAAGATTTTTGGTCAATAAGAGTAATCTTTAACTTTCTTATAAATGAGCAAATAGTTTCAGTATCATGGAAGGTTAACATTTTGAAATGTGCACAACAAATATTTCTCCCTAAGAGGAATGCTGTAGGAGTAAAGATGTCATATAAAAAAAAAAAAAATCATTAACATTTTGAATTCAATAAATCAATTTTAAAAATATGGTTTTAGATCATGAAACTCGATAAGTAAGTATTTTCTTAAGCATATACACAAAATCATTTTATCAGTCATTTCTCTAATCAAGCATATTTCATTCATTGATATTCTCAACTTTTTAGAAAGCTCTCCATGTACTTTTTAAGCATTATATTAAGAACCATACATTGAACTGTAAGCTTGACCTTCATACAGCAGGCTATTCTTTAATTTTAATTTTTTTATTTTTTTATTTTTTTTATTTTTTTTTTTTAAATAAAAAGAGAACTACTAACTACAACAGATGAAAACGAAGCTGATTATATACGGAAAAAATGATTTCTTTTAGGAATTATCTCCGGCCTGCCTGTTGAATGGATTTCGATTACGAACGAACATTCTGTGTTGCTAACATTATTTCCTCTCTCTTGATATGTCTTTTTCTGTGGCCGATTTTCTCGGAAATGCCATGCATATTACCTTCTTTACTATTATATTTCCTGAGAAGTATTTCAAAAGCTAAACATTAGATAACCCAGGTATTTTCAATGAGAATTTCCGTAAAAGGTACGAGGTCAAAGACAAATCACATTTGAGAGCGAATATTTTAAGTAATAATAATTAGAGACTGATGATAATTAAAGTAATACAGATGACAAGAGAAATTCCTACAAACTTCTCATGAGGAAGAGAAATGTGATGCAGCTTTTTCCGGAAGCAAATTTCGTAAGTCACGCGGCTTGCATACAAAACGAAGCTTTCCCAGCAGCTAAACAGCAGCGAAGAACGGCTGCATATGAAGTTTAGAATCACGAAGTCGCATTTCCCGTTCCAGAAGAAAACACAACACGACGAGAAAAAGCGAGATCTCTTAAAGGTACCTCACAGGTGGAATTACTTATGCAGTAAATATTGATTGATTGGATTATGTTGTTACTAATACACCTTTTCGATTTCCTTATATATATATTCGTTATAATTACGGATTAACTCATATTTTTCAACCATCTAAAACGGAGTATCATCAAAATAGATAGAAAAAATTCTATTAAACTGTAACGATGTTTGATAATATTTGGCATCGAAATGATATTCGCATTTAGATTCTTTTTACCTTAGAGACATTCGTTCTATCATTTTTCATCTTTGTAATGTTGTTTCAAAGCCTCTGGTGTTTGGAGTTATTTTGCTTAATGGCAAACATTCTTTTTGGCCCTTTGGGTCCTTGGGGGTGGGGTTGGGGGTGTGATCGTCATTTAATGATGGTAATGCATTCAGACAAACATATATTCACAGACATGAACACACATACACACAGTCAAACAAACACACACATACATATATGCATATATATATATATATATATATATATATATATATATATGCATAATGTCATTTGGTTTTATGTTCTTATTACGCTATGTGTTATGAACTATGTTTTAGTAAATGTATATTAGCTTTTATTTGTTTCCATAGGTAATAGGTTGTTACTATTGCTGGAGAGTTATTGTGTCCTTTGACTGGCCAGATGGTACTACAATGATTCCCCCTCTCTGGTTATGGCTAATTTCTCCTTTGCCTATTCTTTCCACATTTGCCTCTCTCCTCATGCACCTGACAACACCGAGATTACCAAATATTTCTTCTTCTCTCAAAGGGTCAACTACTGCACTGTATTAGTTCAGTGGCTACTCCGCTCTTGGTAAGGATAGAAGAGACTTTATAACTACGATAAGCAGCTCTTCTAGGAGAAGGACACTCCAAAATCTAACAGCTGTTCCGTAGTTTTGGGTAATGCCATAGCCTCTTTACCATGTTGTTATACTGTCTGGGGGTAGAGTTTTCTTCCATGAGGGTTCACTCGGGCATAGTATTCTTTCTTATTTCTCTTTATGCTTTTTAGAAGTTTTATAGTTTATATATGAAAGATTTATTTCAAAGTTGTTACTCTCTTTAAAATATTTTTGATTGTTTTCAAACCTTGTAGTTTATTTAGTTCTTTATTTTCTTTACTCACTGGGGTATTTTTCCCTGTAGGAGACCTTTGGACTTATAACATCTAACTTTTCCAACTACTATAAGATTCAGGGCCTCTGTAACACGGTTTTTCCGCAATAATTTTTTATCTATGAATCTCATAGATATAACGCTTCTTCAGAATGCACATTATATCGACACATAAATTTTGACTATATTCTGCATTACGTAGGTTGAATAAATTTGGTACTTATAATGTAAAAGTGACGTTTTTTGAAGACGGGCCAACTTACTCAGAGAAAAGGTTTCGAACGCACTCGTTACGTAACTTATGACGGCATTTCTTCCCTCTTTCTCGATCGATGATTGGCTATACGTAACGAAGGCTATACCTCTGCCAACAATGACACAAAAGTTGAAATAAAAGCAAAGCAGTACACCTTCATGAACTCCGAAACCTCTCCACTGATAATTGTCATAATGAACAAACCAACAAAATATGTTAATAAATACAAAAACACTTCGATTATTAGTCTAACTCCCAAATAAGTTTCCTAAGAAATTACAGTCTACTTTATAGGTCACAATCACATTGACAAGGTGTTGGGAATAGTTGGTAATTTTCAAAAACGTAGTAGACAAGCTTGACTTGATAACTGCTATATCCTATGCCAAGCAATTTTTATTTGTTGTCTCTCTACCTACCTATTTACTGTAAAAAGAAAAAAAAAGAAAAAAAAAAAAGACGGTACCGTATTTTGGCTTTAAACCTTCACCAATAATTATCGTCAGAATGATGACTTCATGAGGCTCCACCCACTTTGGCCTGGTTATAATTCAGGATAACACAGAAGGCTGTCATGGGCATTGTTGGATCAGAAAATTTAAATTCTGGCTATAAAAACTCATTTCTCGAGTAGTTGTAAGAAGTGCTAAATGATCCTCAAGGATCCCAGCAGTTGGCCTAAACGTTTAATTCATTTATACTACTGTTGCGGCACTTCTGCTACAGTAGTATTACTACGCTAGCACAGATACCCCACCCACATTTATGTATCGTTCCGCCATTCATAAAGTCTTTGTAATGTTTTTTTCACTGTGCAATAAGCCATGGCTTCCTCAGAAATTAAGTTTAACATTAGATGATAGGTTATTTCATTAAGCTGACAAATTATGGCAACTGGGTATGTTGTTGCCGATGTTGAAGCTAAAGATAAAGTATGGTATCATTCCTTTATTGCATTATCATCTTTACTACTATTTGTTTTGCTACATATAGTAATTATTTTAAAGGATAAATGAATTATGTTCACTTTACTCCTATAAATTCCCATTAGATGTACAAATAAAACTCCTAAAACTATTCCTGATTTATTTACAAAATGCAGTCATGCCCAAAACATATACGGCCTAAGAAGAAGAAAAAAATTTATATCGGATGATCCGTTGGTCTGATGGAGAGTTTAGCAC
>NC_090739.1:83137049-83139549 GCF_036898095.1 Palaemon carinicauda
ATAGATAGATAGAGAGAGAGAGAGAGAGAGAGAGAGAGAGAGAGAGAGAGAGAGAGAGAGAGAGAGAGAGAGAGAGAGAGACGATGAAAGTGGAAAAGGATGGAAAAATTAACTACTAAAAGTTTCAGCCATTACCCGAGAGCGTCATTTGAGAGAAACAACGGTCGCGAAATTGTAAAGTCGAAAATTTTCTCTCAATGAGTTAACAAGAAAAAGAACTTTACTTATGGCTAAGTCCAAGACAAGAAGGCCAGAAAGTATCTGTATTTCAGCAGCACCAAATATTCCATGCATATGGTGAAAAGACGAGTTTCTTAGATAGTATCGGACTCTATTTATTTCATGAGTTACTTTATCAGCCTAAGTCCTGTATATATCTTCTAGATATACTGCCTACTGCCTCATGAAATCTTAATACTTGAAAACACCGAAAGCTTCTGTTATCATAGAAATTCCTTACACGTAATGATATTTTCACAAGGATATATATATATATATATATATATATATATATATATATATATATATATATATATATATATATATATATATATATATATATATATATCTTTAAATGATTCATTTGCTTCATGATTATACAAAATGCTTTATGCTTACCTTATAATCTTTAGGATTATGTCAATTCTATTTTTTTCCTAAAAATCTTTAGAGATTGCACTCTACATCTGGAGATTAGGTAATGTTCTAGTTCCCTAAAGTTCTAAGATGATCGATGTTATGAGGATGTAAATTTCGTATTTATCTTTGCATTGCAATTAATCTCAGACCATCAGCTATCCTGGAAAGACAATACAAGTATATCTTTCGTGGATTTTAGAGAGATTTTATGTAATAAGAATTAAACCTAAAAAGTTTGTTTTTCTTCTGTATTATGTTCCTATATAATTACTGAAAAATTTTTTTTATTGAGAAAAAGTCTATCATCATTACTCTTATGATCCCTTCACCACTATTTTATTACATGATATTATCGCAATATTTCATCACGCTCTCTGAAATATGGAACCGAAACCGAATACAAAAGAAGAATTAAAATTGAAGAAAAGGTATTTAATGTTGGATAAATTTTATATATAACTATGTAAAATATGCCAGACATCCATATATTTCTTCTTGATGTTATATTTGATATTCTTGATTTCAACAAAATCTAATCTAAGTGAAACAAATAACGTTCAGCCGGGCTCCACAAGGCACTAAAAGTGTTGGAAGACCCAGGCCTACATGGCTGAGGACTCTGAAGCATAAAGGAGTTGATGATAGATGAAGAAGTGTTAAATCAAAAGCTCTAGGTAGAGACAACTGGCGAAATCTAACCGAGGAGGCCCTTTGTTTTAATAAGTGAAAGAGAAGATGATGATGGTATTTTTCTCTCATTATGAAGTTCCTAATGTGAAACCAGTACATAGGAACCTAAAAGGATGTGGCTGATCTTATCTGGTTACAATGACCCTTGGAACAGACTCGGTCTATTTGCTTCCTTAATCAAAGCATTATCAAAGATATGAGTATTGGGCCAATGCTTATTTACACAAAGAATGTTCGATGTTGCTTAGTTTTTAACTCTGGTTTGGGTTACAGAAGTGAATCCGAAAGTCAGAAATTTCATGCATCGCGTTAAAAACACATATATACATATTTATACTTATATATATCTGGAGAGAGAGAGAGAGAGAGAGAGAGAGAGAGAGAGAGAGAGAGAGAGAGAGAGAGAGAGAGAGAGAGAGAGAGAGAGAGAGAGAGAGATAAAATAACAAGTGATTACAAAAGATAATTACACAGATAATATGAATGAATACTTAAACAGTGCGATGTGATACGAAAATAAGGTAATTTTACAGGGGCTTTGAAGTCGTATCAGATATTGACATTTAAATTCAGAAGCGTCGTCTCCACGCTTTTAAGAAGTTGGACAATTTTATCTAGAATGAAATTGGTCTTATGCTTCATTTGACTTCAATGAAATGACAGTGGTTGCTGAACAACCTGTGAATTGTGGTAATTTGATTTCAATTTTACTCCGCTTTTTTTAAATAAAGTTTCCCATATTCTTTTAGTGTTATAAATTAGTTTTCTTACACACTGAGAGTTAAGATTTCTTTAAACTGTAATATTATCGTCGGTAATATTTTACGAAATTTATATACCAAACTATAATTTCTTTTATTTTCGTAAATTTGGCTCGTTATCATGAGTCAATGTCCTTCAAAGAGATTGCCTTTAAATGTCCTTCAAAGAGATGCCCAGATTGCCTTTAATATATGGTAACATTTCACTTTTAATTTAACAAATGTAAAAGTTTATTTGGACGACAATACTATAAACTCAAAAATAGAAAATATCTTTCAGCATTTTCTTTAACATCTTTGCGTATACAGGCGGATAATTATCATATGTGTCAGTTTGTTCGTGATGTTGTATTCACGTATTCGGAATCGAATACTTCCATTACCTGGATGGAAAGGAAAAAGGTGAGATT
>NC_090739.1:83144549-83192049 GCF_036898095.1 Palaemon carinicauda
TGTTGATGTTTCTTATGAACTAGAAGATGAACAGAATAAATCAGAAATTCAAGTTGAGTTCCACCATCCGTCTCCGCAAATAGATCAAAAGGACACAAACATAAAACCCAACATATCATGACCATCTCTGAAGAAACCTACAGGTATTAATGTTAGATTAAAAACTGGTCTTCCAGAAATAATCCATAGTTTTATCTTCCATTTTGCAATGGAATTGTCAGGGTTTAAGGGCCAAATAGGAAGAGCTTTAGCTCCTAATTCATGAAAATTCCCCCATAATTACATTTCTATGGGAAAATAAGCTTGATGCTAACAAAACTAGTCCTCGAGAGTATGTTAGCTATAGAACATCATATAATCAACAAGTAAGGAGCTATGGCGGAAGTCTCATGTACGTTCGTCGAGATGTACCCCAAATACCTTTGTCTATTCGCACATCCCTGCAAGCAGTAGTTGTACAAATTGATATGGGAAGAAAATATACAATATGCTCTCTGTACTTCCCTCCAAATGATATTTTATATTATGATTTAGTAGAGGTCATTCAATAACTCCCTCAATCTTTTCTCTTACTGGGAGAGATGAATGGTAGACATCCTTTATGGGATGATGTTTTGGCAAACACAAATGGCAATATTACCTTATCAATTGTGGAGAATGAGGATATCGGACTCCTTAATACAAGAGAGCCCATGCACTTCCATGTTCAGACAGGTACTTTGTCATGCATTGACCTTTCAATTGCAAGCTCTAACTGAATTCTTGATTTTGATTGGAGGACATTAGACTATTAGCATATTAGTGATCATGCACCAATCAAGGGTCCTCTTTTACAAGATCGCCACGATGGAATCTTGACAAGGTGGACTAGGTTAAAATTCGTGAGCTAAGTGAAATCGAGGGGAGTGAAGAACAGTTTGAAAGTATTGATGATGCTATAGACCTACTGAATTGAACTCCCCATACAGCAGGAATCAATTAGATTACCAAAATCACAGGATTATTCAAACAATGACCAGTCCCGTGGTGGTCTTCAGAATTAACTGTCCTGCACAGAGCCACCAGAAAATCTCTGATTAGATTGTGTAGACGCTGTAGTGAGGAAAATTTGATAACATACAAAAAGTGTAGAACAAAGTTCCGTCGTGCCATGTAAGAAGCTAGACGCTAGTCTTGGGTATCTTTTGTTTCCTCCATTAACAGTAGAACACCACCATCATCTGTATGGAGGAAAGTAAAAATTATTGCTGGCAAATTTTTCCTAAACCCACCACCAGTGTTGAAGGTGAACGGTCAGTATATGACTGAAGCAAATGATGTTAGCAATGCCCTGGCTGATCATTTTTCAAATGTATCATGCAAGTGTGAAGCAGCTCCTGGTCACCAGTATAGGAGCATTGAAGAAAAGAGAATTTTAAATTTTGCAACAGTAAGGGAAAAGTCGTATAATTCTCCTTTAACTGAAAGAGAATTTGATTCCACACTTGCTAATTATAACGATACAGGCACTTGACCCGATGGAATTCCATATGCAATGATTACACATGTACCTTTCAATACAAAGTTATTTGTTTTAAGCATTATTAATAGAATATGGCAAGGTCATAGTTATCCAAGTGTTTTGGAAGTAGCTATTATTCTAGCCTTTTTAAAACCCGGTAAGGACAAGGTTTTAGCAGCAAACTATCGACCAATTGCATTGACATCTTATTTATGTAAAATCATGGAGTATATGGTCAATGCAAGACTGATGTAGTATCTAGAAAAGAATGGTATTTCATCACCTATTCAGTGTGGAATCAGTAAAATGCACTCATCGACTGATGTGTTGATATGCCTTGAGTCCTCTATTTGTGAAGTCTTTCCTTCCAAACAGCACTATATGACAGCCTTTTTTTTTACCTTGAAAATACATAGGATACTACATAGAGATATAGCATACTTGAAACCATTCATGAATTGGGATTAAGAGGAGAGCTACCACAATGTATACAGTCATTTCTTTCATATAGAGATATCAAGTGAGAGTGGGGGAAACTCTATCAGAGAGTAAATGTCAGGAAGGAGTTCCTCAGGGTAGTGTGCAGAGTGTAACCCTGTTTACACTAGCAATTAATGGGATATCCGCAGTCATTCCTCGGGATGTTCTCTCATCATCAATTGTTGATGATCTCTTCATATCATTTGCTGGAGCTAGAATGGAAATGGTTGAGAGAAAACTACAACTCACAATTGACAAAATTATTCAGTGGGGTGATATGAATAGGTTGAATTTTTCAACGAGCAAAACTACTATTGTCCATTTCTGTCGTATCCGGGGATTACATCCAGATCCAAATATATACATGAAAGGTCAATGGATCCCATATGTAGGTGAAGCTAAACTTCTAGGATTGATTCTCAATTCTAGGCTTACATGGGTTCCTTACTTAAAGGCCTTGAAAGCTAAATGTCTTGAGGATCAGAATGTTTTAAAAGTATTGTTCTATACATCATGAGATGAATATCGTAAAACTATTTCAAAATTATACCAGGCCTTAATTTTTTCCCAAATTAGTTATAGGTGTGAAATATACTCCTCAGCCACCCCTAGCCAATCAAATATATTAGATTCAATACATCATGCTGCTATTAGGAGCGTTTAGAACCTCAGCTATCCCAATTCTCCTTGTTAATGCTGAAATTTACCTCTAGATTATGACCGAATGTCTTATATCATTCAGTATTGGTTTAGGTTACAAAGACTCCATAACTTTTTAGCCTTTCAGACTGCAAGCCTTGTAAGGCACTTAACAGACTTTGAGTTGAACCCAAAATCTCCTCAACCTTATGGTTTTCGAGTAAAACAGTTATTGAACAGTCTTGATATAATTAGAAGTAAGGTGCTTCCATTTAAGATATCATCAACCCCTCCGTGGTAATTACCAGAGATATCTTTATGTCAATATTTTATTGGTGTTAAAAAAATATGACTGAATTAGAAGTTAGGTCTCTTTTTATAGAACATGTTGAAGAACACAGGGAATCAACTTCTATATATACCGATGGCTCCAAATCTGATGCTGGCGTTGAATTTGGAGTATATAGTATTTCTTTTAACTGGAGAGGTGCACTTCCTCCTGTATCTTCCATATTTACTGCTGAATTATATGACATATTAACTGCTATTGAAAAAATAGCATTAAAAGAGGAGGGCAGTTTTACCTTCTATAGTGATTCAAGAAATGTTCTTCATGCTTTTGAAGGATTTAATTCTTGTAACCCGTTACTATTAAAAATTTTAGAGTAGCTTTTAATTATTGGCCTAAAAGATATAACATTTCGATTTTGCTGGGTTCCAGCACACGTAGGTGTGTCTAGAAATGAAGAGGCAGATTCACTGGCAAAGAGTGCTGCATTCTCTGTAATGATTTTTTACCAGCAAATAAGAATTCTATTTATAAAATTTGGCAAAACCATTGGGATAGCTTAACCGAAAATAAGATGAGAGAAATTGCGATTGTTATATTCCCTTGGAGGTATAATGAAATGCCCCGAAAATAGGAGACTACTCTTTGTCGTCTCCGCATTGGTAACATTCGTATGACACAAGAGTTTCTGTTGGCTAGCCAACACCAACCATATTGCGATGACTGTTTGATACACTTGACAGTGAACCATTTGCTGACTCAATGCCCCACTTATAGCTCAGAAAGAAATAGATATCTGTTCGAGGCTTAGAGTGAGGATGGCAGGTTCATCCTTGCCAAGATCCTTGGATATGATGTGTCGACAATGCTATTGGTATTTTTAAATCTATATCAGAAGCAGGTCTTCTTAATGCTATTAAGTTTTATAGCATATTTATTTTCTGGTTTTAATTGACTATTCTTTTAATCTTTATTTGTAATAAACAACATCAGCGTCAATGACCTTTGATGTCAGTATGCCAGAGAACTACAAATCATCCATTCATTCATTGAGCTCAACCTTATGTGATATCAATTAAAAAATGCAAATTAACTATCAAATCAGCTGACAGAATAGTACCCTAATTACGCTCTCAAGTAGATTAATTCAAAATTTAGGTTCTGTGGAAAACTTGGTACCTAATGACACATCAGCCGTAAATATTAACAGAAATCTCCAAACAATTTTGGGAAATATGTCTAAAACCTGGGAATATGATACTCTCCATATTACCAAGGTTACTCCTGAAGTAAATATGGAAGTTATGCTTGAACATAATTTTGTACACGGTTATTCTAAAACTAGTGTAAATTATGTCAATTGACAATGTCATTTACAAACGTAACTCATCACCCTTGACCTTAGTTCCTCGAATATTCAAGTTGCGATACATTTTTATAAATTCATCTATCTACTCGTAAAGTCAGTTTATGCATCATAAATAAGTAACTTATGAGAGGGAGTATATGAATCATTCCTTTTGTATTTAGGGTAGCATAATGATTGTTTGACTCCCTGTTATCAGCAAGGTTAATTGGGAAAACTTTTTCTTATTGATTGTTTCTTTGATTAAAGACGAATCCGAAAATCATTTATTATTATTATTATTATTATTATTATTATTATTATTACTATCCAAGCTACAACCCTAATTGGAAAAGCAAGATGCTATAAGCCCAGGGGCTCCAATAGGGAAAAATAGCCCAGTACAGAAAGGAAATAAGGAAATAAATAACTGAAGAGAACAAATTAACAATAAATCATTCTAAAAAAAGTAATGTCAAAAGAGATATGTCATATATAAATTATTAACAACGTCAAAAATAAATATGTCATATATAAACTATAAAAAGACTCATGTCCGCCTGGTCAACAAAAAAGCATTGGTCCAACTTTGAACTTTTGAAGTTCTACTGATTCAACAACCCGGTTACATTAGGAAGATCCTTCCACAACTTGGTAACAGCTGGAATAAAACTTCTAGAGTACTGCGTAGTATTGAGTCTTATGATGGAGAAGGCCTGGCTATTAGAATTAACTGCCTGCCTAGTATTACGAACAGGATAGAATTGTCCAGGGAGATCTGAATGTAAAGGATGGTCAGAGTTATGAAAAATCTTATGCAACATGCATAATGAACTAATTGAACGACGGTGCCAGAGATTAATATCTAGATCAGGAATAAGAAATTTAATAGACCGTAAGTTTCTGTTCAACAAATTAAGATGAGAATCAGCAGCTGAAGACCAGACAGGAGAACAATACTCAAAACAAGGTAGAATGAAAGAATTAAAACACTTCTTAAGAATAGATTGATCACCGAATATCTTAAAAGACTTTTTCAATAAGCCAATTTTTTGTGCAATTGAAGAAGACACAGACCTTATATGTTTCTCAAAAGTAAATTTGCTGTCGAGAATCACACCTAAAATTTTGAAAGAGTCATACAAATTTAAAGAAACGTTATCAATACTGAGATCCGGATGTTGAGGAGCCACCGTCCTTGACCTACTTACAATCATGCTTTGAGTTTTGTTAGGATTCAACTTCATACCCCATAATTTGCACCATGCACTAATTTTAGCTAAATCTCTATTAAGGGATTCACCAACCCCAGATCTATATTCATGGGATGGAATTGATGCAAAGAGAGTAGCATCATCTGCATATGCAACAAGCTTATTTTCTAGGCCAAACCACATGTCATGTGTATATAGTATGAAAAGTAATGGGCCAAGAACACTACCCTGTGGAACACCGGATATCACATTCCTATACTCACTATGGTGCCCATCAACAACAACTCTTTGAGATCTACTTCTTAAAAAATCAATAATAATGCTAAGAAACGACCCACCCATTCCCAACTGTTTCAGTTTGAAACCAAGGGCCTCATGATTAACACGGTCAAAGGCAGCACTAAAATCAAGGCCAATCATACGAACTTCCCGACCACAATCAAGGGATTTCTGTACTGCATTGGAGATTGTAAGAAGGGCATCACATGCTCCAAGGCCTTTACGAAAACCAAATTGCAAACTAGGGAATAGATGATTACCTTCAGCAAACCTATTAAGACGTTTTGCCAGAAGACGTTCAAAAACTTTAGATAATATGGGAGTTGTGGAAATTGGGCGGTAATCAGTGGGACTTGAGCTACCACAAACACATTTACATAGAGGAGTAACATTACCAATTCTCCAACAAGTGCTAAAAGCTCCCCTTCTTGCTAACTTGCGCAAAATAACAGATAACTTTGGAGCTAAGAAATCTGCTGTCTTTATAAAAAACAAAGGAAAAATACCATTTTGGTCTACACCTCCATAAGCATCAGGGTCCATCAACAGAGCTTTAATCTCCCGAGATCGAGAAGCTAAACTAGTTAGTTTAGCCTCAGGAAAACAGGAATGAGGAAGTTCAAGTTTTTCATTACTCTGTTTACTGTCAAAAACATCAGCCAAAAGGGTTGCCTTTTCCTTTGAACAGTGAGTGACTGAGCCATCTGGTTTAAGTAAAGGAGGAACTGTTGCATCTACACCAAAGAGTGCAGATTTAAGGGTAGACCACCATTTATGTTCCTGAGTTGTACCAGAGAGGGTTTCTTTTATGATTAAATTGTACTCCTTTTCAGTTGAGGCATAAACTCTCTGAGCAAAAGCTCGAAGCTGAGTATAGTTGTTCCAGGTCAAATCTAATCTGTTTCCCTTCCAAAGGTGATAGGCCTCCTGCTTCTCCAAATAAGGACGTCTACAATCATCATTGAACCACGGTTTATCCTTCATTCGGTACCTTAGCACACGAGAAGGGATACGCCTATCAATTATGTTGACTAGATTCTCATTCAAAGGGACAACAGGATCTACACTATTATATAATTGTGACCAATTCAAGCACAAAAGATCATGCAAAATCCCATTCCAGTCTGCTTGGGATTTCATATAAATTTTACAGGAATAGGATATATCAGGGACAGGGTGCTCAGTCTTCACTAATAATGAAATCAAGGCATGATCAGAAGTCCCGACTGGAGAACCAACCTTACTAGTTATAACGCCAGGGGAGTCAGATTATACGAGGTCCAAGCAATTACCAGACCTGTGAGTAGCTTCATTTATGATTTGCTCACAGCCTGATTCATAGATATTTATATTTTTTCAATTTATTTGTGCATTTATGTAGAAAAGGATTCACCAATGTTACTGTCTTGAACATCAGTTTTATCAATTCAATTACTGAAAATATTATGATTAATTTTAATGACATTGAGCATGGTATTAACGATATCAAATATTTCACATGCAAATTAAAACAATATTGTGAGGTTACAAATTTTATATGGTTTTCTCTGTTGTTTTAGAAATAGGCTGTGAAAATTCTACGCAGTTTGAAAACTGTTGTTCTAGGAAAGAGACTAAAAACCACCTTGCAATGGAGAGAGATCGATAAATCAATCGCGATTTATTTGGGGTAACAACTACCATGGTCACAGACATTGTGTGAGAAAGAGAGATAGAGAGATTTGAAAGAAAATTTCGTGGCCGACCTTTGCTTAAACGAATTAGTATGTGTCTATCTTTTTTTCGTTTGACTTTTGTTCTTTAAACTAAGTGCTACCGTCATTTTTCTTGCTCCACATATTCCGTAAGTAATATTTGAATTTATTCACTTAGAATAGTATGTTTTGTTTATGTTTTTGGTTCTTTTATAAGTAAAACATGTATTATTTCAATACATATAAAGCAACTTGGATAGTTATAAATCTTACAAATTGTTATTTTTTAATAAATGATAATATTTAGATGTTTTGAAATATTATATGATAGTTATGACAACTAAGTAACTAGGAAATCGCAAATGGTTTGAGGGTTTTTGTTGCTTGTGCGATTCGGTAGATACTATCTCTAGTCACCTTTATATGAAAAAGCATTAACTTTTTCTTTCTTATCTATTATTCAAATCAAAGTCTTGCGAGTTCTCGTTTATTCTTGAGTGTAAGCATTCGGATATCCGTAATAGGGAAAAGAAAAGTGTTGACTATGATACTGATATGTTAAATATGGTGTTTACCTTTAATCGTCTACATAAATTGAAAATACGATTTCCATTTTTAACTGATATTACAATAACCAATATTTTTGTATCATTTAAATCTACTGTAATAATAACAAACTTATTTCATTTATTTGTGGGTTCTGGATTATACTAATATATCTTTTCTTTATCTTAATTTAGTTTCCAAGATATCTATTCCTCTAACGCTATAGGTAGTTCATGAGGCTCCATTCTTAGGCATATTATCTATAACTTTGTTCGTTATCAGGAAGACTTGTGCATCATCAAAAAATAACTTAAACTTTTCATATTTCCTGAGAATATCTCAAGAAAGTTCGATAGTATATAAGCTAGATAACGCCGTTATTAGGACACTTTATCTCGGTTTTCCCCTTACACTTTTTTTATGCAGATTTAAAATATCTTATTTGAAATTTCAAAATTATATTAGCTAGGTAACTTTAAATTTTTTCCTATGCATTATCCTCAGTGTCTCCATTTCAAGTCTTTATCACGAGATCGTGTTGTGCTTTATCGCACACTGCACTTGGTTCGAGTAGCATTTGTATTGCAGGTCTATAAATATCTGTATATCTTAGTGTGTCCTTAGTTATAGGGCACAATAGTGTCTCAGTGTATGTATGTATCTTTTCTGATCATTCTTTTTGGAGATATTTGTTCTTTTGATATTTGATAAATTCAGGAACATTTCACCGTTTTAGTAGGTGAATATCGTATCATTTTGGGTGGCTTCTTTAATTTCTTTATGTTTCAATTATTCAATCATTTTGAATGCTCATAATTTTTCTGTTTAGAATACGGTTTTAGGAAAAACGTTTGTCTAATTTTTCCTTGGTTTGAAGCTAGCTTAAATCTTTTTCCTTTTTCATAATTTAATTTATTATATTCACTTTAGGGGAAAGTTATTTTCTTTGCTTGCTCTTGTCCAGAAAATTTTTAATAGAATTACCTTTATGTCTGATTCTGCCGCTAACATTATTTTTGTTACTGTCCTTCATCTTCCTTTTATTCTTGTGTGACGCATTCATCCACTTTCGTAATCGTTTTTGTATTGCCTTAAAGGTTTAACTTTTAATTTTCCGTTATTTTTTTATCTAGCTTATTGTATTTCAACAATAAAATATTGTGAGAGGTATGTGTGTCCCCGCCGGTAAAAGCTGATCTGTGACATATATTCATTCCAATTTCTCTCCCATTATTCGGGCAGTATAATTTTAATCTTTAACCACGCAGTTTAGTTTTACTGAAAGAAAAAAGATATCTGTAAAAATAGTGAACGCATTCAATCGCATTAACGGTACTTATTTTTCTTATAGCTGTAATGTTTGAAATATGACGTACATTATATATTAAAACATTTTTAATTTACTAAAGGTACAAATATCTTTTTTTTTCAGCAAACGTTCATTTTTTTTTTTTAATAGTAAAAGGATTGGCAACAATAAACTCGTTATAGTTTTTAACAAACCCTAAACGACTGTCACTTATCAATATTCCTATTAAGTTATCAGTTCTTGAAATTACTTTGTTTAATTAGTTATCAGACAATAATTATTCCAGACGTCTATGAAATATTTTACTTTTCTCTTATACTTTTCACTAGCGAAAAATCAATCTTTGGCAAATAAACCTCCTCGAAATATATTTTGAAAAATATTTTCCTTCCTCCAGAAATGTTATTTAATTTTTATTTTCATTTTTCATAGAAAGAAGTTTTGATGCTGATATCTTAAAGAAATACTACCTAAGATTCTTTCACTTTTCATTTGCTTAGGAAGAATTGCTCCTACAATATTTTCTAATTTTGTGTTTTTCTTAATTTTACTTTTATCTTTCAAGTCATTACTTATCCAAGTTTCTATAAGTACTGTAATAATATAGCAACCCCATAATTTTCACGTTCCTATAATTCAATAGTTTTCACTTTAAAGATTTAATATCAGACCGACACACCTTTATTTAATTTTCTTTTTCATGAATAGTTTTGCCCATTTTCTTTTTATTTCTAAAAATTATTTGTAATATTATATTTCAAACATGCCCCGGGGTGCTCTCCTTGTTGGTACGCCATTGTTTGTAGTATTCTGCTTTTCCAGGTAGGGTTAAGGATTGGCTTTTAAGATGTAGGTAAGAATAATCATTACAATTTGGACTATAAAATTCCAGCTTCATTTTCTGCAACTGCATTACATTGAGCTAACTGGATTCAATTTGGAAGTGGGACATTATCCAATACGATCAAACAGAATGTTTCCTATCAATATAATTTCTAAATACAGCTCAAGGATTTACTTTACTGCAGCTATTTACTCTTTTGTTGTAAGATCAAACTATTTCTAAATAAAAAGATTGAAAAAATCATTGTTTCTTCCATCTATGATCTTTTATTAGGAAATAGTGACAGTGGCTGTTGAACAACCTGTGAATTGTGGCAATTTTATTTTATTTTTACTTTCGTTGTTTCTAACTAAAGTTTCCCATATACTTTTAGTGTTATGAATTAGGTCTGTTACTCACTGAAGGTCAAGATTTATTCAAACTGTAATATCATCGTTGTGGAAATTTTCAGAATTATGTACATCATAGTATAATTTCTTTTATATTCGTAAAATTGGCTTATATTTTGATGTGTCAGTTGTTCGACGAGATACCCAGATTGCTTTTAATTCATTTGAACATTTCTTTTTTAATTCATCAAGTGTAAAAATGTATTTTATTGAAATTTTTAACTCTAAATTCAAAATGTCTTTTAACATTTTCTATAACATACATGCGTATACAGGCTAATAATTAGTATGCATATAAGTATGCTCGTGATGTGTGTATATATATATATATATATATATATATATATATATATATATATATATATATATATATATATATATATATTTATATATATATATACTGTATATATATATATATATATATATATATATATATATATATATATATATATATATATATATATATAGATAGATAGATAGTGGAACCTCTACATACGATCTTAATTTCTTCTGGGAACTGCTTTTTATGTTAAAGCAATCGTATGTTGGGGCAAATATTCCCATAAGAATACACTTTAGTTTGTATAATTCATTCCACAGCCTAAAAACCTATAATAACTCCTTAATAAATTGCTACACATAATTACGCATGATATTGATACAGTTACATTATAAAGAAAGATGTTAAAAAGAATAATTATAAAGAAATAAAAAATTTAAAAATGGGGTTTTTATTATCACTTCACTTTAGAGACAGGCCAACGCAGGTGTAGGAATTGCTACGCAGGAGGATACGGACGGTCGCCAAGGAAGTAGAGATGGTGATTGCGTTAACATACCGTAACTTACTCTAACTTACACTACTGTACATGAACTTTAACCTAACTTAGCTTATTCATTTTTTTTATTCTTTTATTTTATACTTTTTTTACTTTTTTTTCTTTTTTATTTTCAATTTTCATCACTTTCACTCAATTTAGTCTTAGTTTTCTTTGCTTCACTTTCTTTCTCTTCATCATGATTATTAGACTGCTTCGTAGATTTTTTAAAGCAATTATCTAGAGAAAATTGCTTGGTATGGCTTTTCAGAATTTTTCTGAAATGGGTTAAACAAACATCATCGATTTGCGAAACTACACAGCAAACCTGAAGTTTGGAACTCATCATTCAGCATGGCCTACAGCTACTTGAGTTCCTCGGTCGTGAGCTCTTCATGATACTCTTCGACGAGTTCGGTGATGTCATCTTCATTGACCTCCAGACTCATGAACTTGCCAATGGATACAATCTCTGCTACCTCTTCTTCTACGGCCAGCACAGGTTCAGGCTCGGGGCCAATACCTTCAAAATCTCTTGGAGAAACAGCATCAGGCCAAAGCTTCTTCCAAGCTGAATTCAGTGTCTGACGAGTTACTCCCTCCCAAGCCTGATCTATGATCTTCAAGCAGTACACGATATTGAAATGGCTCTTCCAAAATTCACGCAAAGTTAAGATGGTGCTTTGCGTGACATTAAAGCACTGCTTAATAAGTGCTTGGTGTAGAGCTTCTTAGAATTAGATATGACTTGCTGGTCCATGGACTGGAGGATAGGGGTAGTGTTGGGGGGAAGATACAGTACTGATGAATTTGAACTGGTCGATGATATCATCTTTGAGTCCTGGGGTGTGTGAGAAAGCATTATCCAAGCAAAGCAAGCACTTTAAAGGCAAATTCCTCTCCTGAAGGTACTTCTTGACAGCAGGGCCAGAAACTAGGTTCACCCATTCAACAAAGAAATGCCTAGTAACCCAAGCCTTAGAATTAGCACAACATAAAACATGCAAAATGTCCTTATTGATTCTATGTGCCTTAAATGCCCTAGGGTTTTCAGAATGATAAACCAATAACGGCTTTACTTTGCAGTCCCTGCTGGCGTTGGCGTAGCGCAAGAGTCAACCGATCCTTCATAGGCTTATGTCCAGGCCTTTTCTTCTCTTCGGCGGTGATGTATGTTCGACTAGGCATCTTTATCCAAAGCAGACCAGTTTCATCACCATTAAAAATTTGCTGCTCTACGTAGCCTATATCCTTAACACTCTTTTCAAACTTCTTAACAAAATCGTTTGCAGCCTTGGTGTCCAAACTTGAAGCCTCTCCGTGCCGAAAAACTGAATGAGTTCTGGTACGTTTTTTAAATTTCTCGAACCAACCGTGAGATGCCTTGAATTCCTCCATTGTAAGATCAGTTGAACTCTATCCAGCGTTACCCCCAGAGCCCGTCGCCTTCAAGTCACAATCGATAGCACTAACCTTCTCACAAATGATCGTTTCATTGATTGTATGGCTAACATTCTCTTTATCCTTTATCCATATCAACAAAAGGCGTTCCATCTCAACCAGGGTAGGGCTACGACTTTCAGAAATAATGGTGATCCCCTTTGATGGTTTGACTGCTTTAAAGGCTGCCTTCTGCTTGATGATCATCAAGATCGTTAACATATTCCGGCCCTATTGTTTATACCAGATCACTCACACACACACCGTGCTCATGTCTTACATAAACTGTTTAAGTGTGTTATATGATTCATACGAGATATGAACAAGGGATTATGTAAATCTTTTTTTATATATTTTTGGGATATTGCATCATGTTTGTGAGAAAATACGCAATTCTTATATCTGCCATGTGTTTTGGATGATTCTCGAAAACCCTAGTGTTAGAGTTTATCTTTCTTTTTATTTTGAGTACAAAGGTGGGCGAAGCTAGCTGAGAGAGAGTCGTCTTGCTGATGCGTCGGTACGCATCTGACAGAATAATCATTGACAACCTTATGCCCTTTGGTCATCCCCCAAGCTTCTAGACTACAGATCCAGAATATTCTGAAAGTAGATCATTCATATATAAGCACCCCAATTGATGCGTGGGGCAGAAGAGAAACAGCCGTCCTGTGAAAGAGCCAAATGTAACCCCTCTCTCTCTCCAAGATCCTTTAGTGTATCCTTTCCCAAGTGATTTTTTGCCCAGCGTATATTGTGTAAAAATTGCCAGAAATGTTAAATTTATGGTGTTGTAGTGAGTGTTGGTATTGTGCAAATTTTTTAAACTGGCCCTGTGCAAGTAAGTAACGTGAAGTATGTTTGTAACGTTACCTGAGTTTATCGGTTGCTTTATGTAACTTCTTTAATAAGTGTCAGGACTAATTAATTGCGTAAAATTTAGTTTCAAGTGAGGCAAATGATTGCATAATTTTCATAAGTATTTATATCTCAATCTAAGGCTTTTATGCAGAAATAATATTTCGAGTCAAGTGACTGTATAATTCTCAGGTGTAATTATTTCTTTTGTCTTAGTCTAAGGTTTTATGCAGATTTAATATTTGAAGTCAAGTGATGATATAATTTTCAGAGCGTTACATTTTTTATCTTAATTTACGTTTTGTCCAGACTTAATTTTCGAGTGAGTTCTTTTTTTTATGTAATTTCTTTCGAAGGTTTGTAATTTTTCTAGAGTATATTTATTCTTGTAAAGAGTGTATTATTTCAACCACCAGTGTTTATTTCCTACTCGCTCTTATCTTGTTAATGAATCGAAGTAAGAGGTGGCTTTGAATAATTCGTAATAATAGTTACCCAATTTTGTGTTGATTGTACTTAAGAGATCCTTGGATATTCAGTGTTTTATGTATTGCGGTATGGGAGTCATATAACTGTCTTAGAGCTTGGGTATTGATATTTTCAAGTGTAACGGATGTAAAAACAAACAGGTGAGTTTGGAACTCGAGAGGGTTGTGAAGCTTGACAGCCGTAATATGTAATATGTTATACTTTGGTTCCCAGGCCATGTGACCATGATATATATATATATATATATATATATATATATATATATATATATATATATATATATATATATATATATATACACCGGTGATTGCCATTTACTAACAAAGGTAATTCTTCATACTGGAAACCATGCAGAAAAAAACACTTGATTAAACTCTATACTTTAATCTGTACAATGTATCAAGTGGCGGTGACACTATTTTTCATCAATGTGGAATCTATTAAAACCCCTAAAAGGAATTGTTTATTCAAATGTAAACAGTTACCTGAATTCACACTGTTTCTGGGACGAAAAGTTATCTTCGTTTCCGTGTCTCTTAAGTAGATAATCGACGCAGGTTAAGTTATTTATTTATCTATCATTTTCATTATTGATAATGAGGGTGGTGATAATAAAAATTCTCTATTAAACCAAATATACTGAAATAAAGAACTGCTTAGGAATATACAAAAGATTTATATATACAATAAAAGAATTGAATCATATTTTGATAATTATCAATAGTAATATATATATATATATATATATATATATATATATATATATATATATATATATATATATATATATATACATATATATATATATATATATATATATATATATATATATATATATATATATATATATATGTATATATATATATATATATATATATATATATATATATATATAATATATATATATATATATATATATATATATATATATATATATATATATATATATATATATATATATATAAATATATATATATATATATATACATATATATATATATATATATATATATATATATATATATATAAAATCATCATAGTTATTTCCTACTTCGCCTATTGACGCAAAGGGGCCCTGTTAGATTTCGCCAGTCATCTCTATTTTGGGTTTCAAATCAATACTTCTTCCCTCATCATCACCTACTTTACGCTTCAAAGCCCTCATCCATGTAGGTCAGGGTCTTCTAACTCTCCTAGTGCCTTGTGGAGCCCAGTTAAAAGTTCAGTGACCTAATCTCTATTGCGGATGTTGAAGAGCATGCCCAAACAATCTCCATCTACCTCCCACCGTGATATCATCCAGATATGGCACTTGAGTAATCTCTCCAATAGTCCCATTTCTAATCCTGTGCTATAATTTGCATCTTAATATTCTTTTCAGGGCTTTGTTCTCAGATCTACTAAATATGTTATACCACGAATCATGTCTATGTTACGCATCTGATCTCACTATATTGATAGAGGATATAGCATGTTTTTTTATATGTAATTTCAGGCTATTTGATTTCCAAATTTTACCTAAACTACACATTTTCTGATTTTCTTTTTGCAATCTTTCATTAAACTCTGATTTTATAGACCTAGTATAAGTGACCATAGTTCCTAAATATTTGAATGATTCTACTTCATTAATCCTTTCTCCTTCCAATGAGATTTCCTTTTACATCGCATACCAATGAATCTCTTTGTTTTATTCATCTTGAGCTCAACCTTATGTGATATCAATAAACAGATACAAATTAACTATCAAATCGGCTGAGGAAAGAATACCTAATTACGCTCTCAAGTAGATTCATTCAGAATCCAGGTTCTGTTGAAGATTTGGTACCGAATCAGACTCCGAGGTTAAAAACGAATTTCATCTCCATAAATAACACATTAACAAGTAAATATTAGCAGAAATATCCAAACAATTTTGGCAAATATGTCTAAAACCAAGGAATATGATACTATCCCAATTCCCAAGGTTAATTCTAAAGTGAATATGGAAGATTTTCTTAAACATATTTTTGTACACAGTTCATCTATAACTAGTATAAATAATGTCAATTTTACAACGTCATTAACAAACGTAGTTCATCACCCCTGATCTTATTTCTTCTAATCTTTGAATTGTGGTACATTTTTAATAAATTCATCTATCTATTCGTAATATTTATTTGCTAATATAACCCCTGTTAGTTTATGCATCGTAAGTAAGTAACTTATGGAAATGAGTGAATAAATCATTAGTTTTGTATTTAAAATAACATAGTAGTTGTTTGACTTCCTATTATTAGCAAGGTTAATTGCTTAAACAATTGCTCTTTGCTTTCATTAAAGACGAATCCGGAAATCATTTATATTTTATCAATTTATTTGTGCGTTTGTTTAGAAGAGAATTTCCCAATGTCACGGACATTCAAACTAAGAGGCTTTCATATAACTCAACAAATATTAAACAAAATTGATTTCCGCTTGTGGAAAGCAACTTAGGCACCACTCTTTTCCTCAGGGTTCGTTTCGCAACCAGGAATACTACTTTGTAACTCCAATATCCATATTGGTCCCGGGTTTTGCTGCCATTCGGGTCTCTAAAAGTCTTCGTTCTTTCAACTTATACAACTGGATTGCGTTATGAGCTGCAGCATAGTTTCTCTTATAAAAAGTAGTTTCAATAACATTAGTTCGATCAATTCTATCATTGATAATTTTATGAATAATGTTAATGAGATTGCAAATCGTATTAACGATATCAAATATTTCACATGAAAATTAAAACAGTTTTAAGAGGGTACAGCTTTTAGATGGGTTTTTTTATCATTTGAGAAATAGGCTGTGAAAAGACCATGTATCTTGAAAATATATACCTCTAGTAAAGAAACCAAAAAAACACCTTGCAATGGAGAGAGATTGATAAATCGGGATTTATTTGGGGTAGCAATAACCATAGGCACTGAATTGTGTGAGAGAGAGAGAGAGAGAGAGAGAGAGAGAGAGAGAGAGAGAGAGAGAGAGAGAGAGAGAGAGAGAGAGAGAGAGAGAGAGAGAGAGAGAGAGAGAGAGAGAATTTGAAAGAAAATTTCGTGGCCAACTTTTGCTTTTCATCTCTTTTTTCGTTTGACTTTTGTTCTTTAAACTAAGTAATGTCGGGATTATTCCTGCTGCAGATATTACGTAAGATATATTTGAATTTATTTACTGAGAATAGTATACGTTTCAAGATTTTTGGTTATTTCACAATTAGAGCATGTATTATTTCAATACATGTAAAGCAAATTGAATAGTCATAAATCTTACAAATAGATCTTTTTTTAATAAATGACAATATCCAGGTGTGATAGGGATGTTTGCGAATATCATAGGATAGTTAAGAAAACTAATTAATTCGTAAATTGCCAATGGGCATATCTTATTCCTAGTGACTTTTATGTGAAAAAAAAAGTAAAGTTTTTCTTTCTTATCAATGATGCAAATCAAAGTGTTGCGAGTTCTCGTTTATTCTTGAATGTAAATATTTGGATATTCATTATTTTATAGTAATAGTGAAAGGAAAAGTGTTGACTCTTGTATTCAAATGTTAAAATGTGTTTTCCGTTAATCACCTGCATGAATTGAAAATGATATTTCCATTTTCAAATGATATCAAAATAACCAATCTTTTGGTATTATTTAATTCTACTGTAATAATAACAGGCATATCGATTTTATTTGTGTCTATGGACCGTATCAATAGACCATTTCTTTATCCTAACTTAGTTTCTAATTTTTTTTTCCATTTAACGCTATAGGTGGTTCAAGAGGTTTTATTTTGATGCATATTATCTAAAATGTTCATTGTCAAGAAGAATTGTGCATCATCCGAAAATAACTTAAACTTTACACAAGTCTCGAGAATATCCCAAGAGAGTTTGATAATAGATTTCCTAGATAACACCGTTAGTAGAACACTTTATTTTAGTTTTCCTCTTACCCGTTTTTTATGTAGATCTACAATGTCTTATTCAAATTTTCAAAATTCTATTAACTAGTTAACTTTAAATTTTTTCCTGTGCATCATCTCCTGTGTCTTTTAATAAAAATTGTGTTTTGCTTTACTGCGCACTGCACTTGGTTCGAGTAGTATTTGTAATGCCTGTCCAGAAATGTATTGTACATCTTAGTGGGTCATTAATCAAAGAGCATCAAAGAGTCTCATTGTGTGCACGTATCTTGTTTACTCATTACTTTTAGAGATATTTGTGTTTTTTATATTCGTCATTCATCGATCACTTACCGACAGGTGAACCACTGTTTCAATTATTTCCGGTGTAACGGTCGACGTTACTCTAAAGTTGCTTAGTTTTCAAGAGAGATATAATTTTATGTCCTCTTTTCAATTTCGGGGAAGTAAGGCTCTTTCGTCATTTTATGATAACAAATGATAAATTCAGGAACATTTCGCCGTTTCAGAGTCCATCACACGAAATATGTTAACATCGCACTATTTCGGGTGGCTTCTTTACTTTCTGTATGTTTCCATTATTCATTCCTTTTGAATGCTCATAATTTTTCGGTTTAGTTTATTTAATTTTTCCTTAGTTTGAAACTAACTTATAATTTTTGCCCTTTTTCGTAATTAAATTTGTTACATTCTCTTTAAGGGAAAGTTATATTTTTGCTTGCTCTTATCCAGAAAATTTCCAATAGAATTAGATTTATCATGGTTGATACTGCTACAAGCATTATTTTTGGGTTTTTTTTATCATCTTTCACCTTCCCCTCTTTCTTGTCTATCTCATTCACCTCCTTTTATAATTGCTTGGATATTTCCCTAAATTTTGAAGTTTTCCATTTCCGGTCTTTTAATGTAGCTTTTAGTATTTCAACGATAATATTTGTGAGAAGTATGTGTATCCCCGCTGCTACAAGATGACCTGTGACATATTTTAAGTCCAATTTCTTTCACATTAGTCGGACAGGATAAATTGCATCTTTTACTAGACGGTTAAATTCAATAAAAGAAAAAATTATGTAAAAACATCAAATGTATCCAATAGCATTAACATTATTTATCCTTCAGTATAGCTGCAATGCTGGAAAATATGACATACATTATATATAAAACTATTTGTATTTTGTTACGGATACAAATGTCTTTTTCAGCTAACTTTCTTTTTTATTTTAAACCCATGATATAATAATAGGACTAGCAACAATAATCTCATCATAGTTTTCCACAACTCTTCAACGTCTGTCATTTATGATTATGTCTATTATGTGATCAGTTCTTGAAATTAGTTTGTTTAATTATTTATCAGACAATATTTATTCCAGACGTCTATGAAATATTCTACTTTTCTCTTTTACTTTCAACTAGCGGAAATTCAATGTTTGGCAAATAAATATTTGGTTCAACTTATCCTCGAAATGTTTTTTAAAATGTATTTTCCTTCCTCCTGAAAAGTTATTTCATTTGTATTTGTATTTTCAGAGAAAGAAGTCTTGATCTGTTAAAAGTTATTGGCCAAGATTCTTCCGACTTTTATTTATTTTGGAAGAATAGCTCTTACCGCATTTCCTTATTTTGTGTCTCTTTTAGTTTTACTTTCATCTTTCAGGTCATTACTCACCACAGTTTCTATAAGTAATAATATATCAACCACATAATTTTCACATATTCATATAATTCAATAGTTTTGACTTTACATAATAAACAGACAGCCCTTTATTCAATTGTCTTTTTCATGGATAGTGTTGTCCATGTATTTTCTCATTTTCGTTGCAATCTTACTACCAGTAGAATTTCATACTTTCTGGATATACAACTTCCAATGTGTATATAATCTGTATACATTCAAATTTACTGTACGGCTTTTCATCACGTATTCCTGATTTATAGAATTTACGATGTTGCAAAAGTGTCAGCATTGATATACATTAATAGACAGCTGCGTCTTTCCTCTGCAATTCTTACAATGGCATCACTCCAGCGTGATAATATAGCTTGTCAAGCGTATTGATCAAAGGCTAAACATTCATTATTAAATGAAAATTAACAATTTTAGGTTTTGTTAAGCTTCACGTTAGAAAGAGATTATTTCCTTAGTCTGCTCAGGACCATCGTGTTATCTTGTTCATAGGTTTGACCTCATTATAGCATCTGCGTGACTACGTTTTAAGCGGTTTAATTATTCTTATCCTTTTCTGACATTACTTTTTATGAGTTTCTTTTTATCATTTTTCTATGATTTTCGATCAGGTATTTTCAACGACGTTTTGAGGTTATATGATTGAAGAATATATCCAAAAGCTTAAAGCAACAACAGAGAAATGTGCGATTGGCTTTATTTAAGAGCAGACATGCAGGCTAATGTAGTGCTGCTCTAACAAATCATTTTTGAAGACTTCAAAAGCATTTTCGTGGATACATTACCTCTGGGTACTGGCCATTGATATGAATTAGCTGTATACATTTCACAAGTTTATTTCATTTTATTTTGTAGGAAAATTCTAATGGTAATGAAGATCAAAAGGAAAAATAGATTACCTGAGTTTTATGGAGAACCAGTGATGAAAAAGATAGTTTGCAGAGAGAGAGAGAGAGAGAGAGAGAGAGAGAGAGAGAGAGAGAGAGAGAGATCAGATTTTTACTGATAATATATATATATATATATATATATATATATATATATATATATATATATATATATATATATATATATATATATATATATGTGTGTGTGTGTGTGTGTGTGCGTGTGTGTGTGTGTGTGTGTGTGTGTGTGTGAATATGTATAAGTATATAAACACACACAACTTATCACAAAAATTACCATGAATTACCAGTAAATACCTGTTTCGATACTGGCTGTAGCGCTGCAAAGGCCTTGGAATTTAGATGTCTTCGACGTAACAAATCCTGTAAAAGTTTTCGTAGCACAGGAGGAATAGGAATAGCAGAGTTCAGGTGTGATGGAGTCCTTGTCATACGGAAAGAACGCCTAGTGCTACAATGGTGTAATCATTTCATTGACGTAATCTTTGTAATATAAGTAAAAAATAAAGTACTGACATAGTTTCATTCCTAAAACTTAGCTCAATGGAGGATTATAAAATTGTGATGGAAACCTATAAGCATTAATAAATACATATAACAATATTACTCATATGAGAAATATATGTTTTTCGAAAAGCTAACTCAAATCATGCATGATACCATACAGGCCATATTAGGTACCGTAAACAACGAGGCAACTCTTAAATTAAGATGATAGAGAAGAAAACTCATTCAGGTGTTAGTAGATTTATAGGCCTATTCAGGTTAAGAGAAATACTACTGAGTAAGATGAGAAGAAGGCTAATGAGAGCAGCAACCCTTAAAAGTTCCTGATAATAGCCGTATATCCCGATTTGAGGAATCAAAAGTTCAAAATCTGAGTCAGTTATATGATAAATATAGATATCTACAATAAGAAAAAAAAAAAAAAAAAAAAAAAAAACAAAAAAAAAAAACAAGGGAACGGGAATATAAAATATAGTCCTATTTTTTTTTCTAGAGTCTTGTATATGCTATGGCAATAACTGTCTTTTCTTTTTTTATGATATCAAATCAAAGTCACTTGATCAGTATAACAAAGACAAATTGCATAATACCTTTTTTATATTCAGTGAGGAAATGTTTGACAATTAGGATCTCTCTCTCTCTCTCTCTCTCTCTCTCTCTCTCTCTCTCTCTCTCTCTCTCTCTCTCTCTCTCTCTCTCTCTCTCTCTCAATAATAACTCAAAAATAAGAATAAGATTTAATGATAACTTTAAAAAAAATTCATTCAAAGGTAAGCGCCAAAATAATTTTGATGATAATTTTTATTCGCATATAATTCGAAAATGAATCAGCATATAGGCCTACAGCAAATATTTAGCAATGAGGAAGACACGGGTAAAACTAAGGTGACATGTCTTATTTTAACTCATAATAAGTATAATAACATCTAACACAAAATGTAGCAACATTGGCCGCCAAACAACAAACATTCCATGAATATTGTATGTTTTCGCTAGTGATGAATAAAAGTGCCAAATGCCAACCCTGAACCCTTGTGTTCCTATATGAATAATTCGTTTGATATCATTAGTGAAAAATACACACTAAAGTATTTAAACAGTGCTTAAAAACTGGCATATGACAATACTACCAATTCGCAAAGGAACTATACGTACAAAATTAATGTTTAACCTTCAAATTGCATTACTTCTCATTTCAAAATGAGCCATTGACAAAAATAAGCTGAAATTTAATTAAATGATAAATTGCTTTCCCTATAGGTTGTAGTATCTTCATATTCTATATAGCTAAGGTATCGTGCCCTGTTGTCTTTGAACTTAACGATCGATTGAGGTATCTCGTAAATGCACTGTTCATCAGGTGAAAAAAAAAAAAAAAACACCATGTGAAATTGCCTTTGCTTTCTTCATTGCGGGATTATTTGCAGTGCGTGTGTAGAGCAAGCGTGCCTTTGTTCATGAGCTTCCTTTATGAAAAAGTTCATAACAATCAACTCGGAAGAATATACCATTGCAAGCTATGTTCATCGGTGTTCAATGTTAATGATGTTTTTGTCTGCATGCTTGCAAAACTACAGGGAATTCTCGTGGATGGAAAGTTTAACCATGAAATATTGAGAATTTTTGGCATGACCGAACGGGATCTGGTTATTCAATTTGAGGAAAAGTACCTCTTATCAATTTAATATTGTATAATTATGAACGAATGAAAATTTAATTGGACCTCAATAGTATGATCTTTGGGAAGAAAAAATGACAATGTCGAATCTCTCTCTCTCTCTCTCTCTCTCTCTCTCTCTCTCTCTCTCTCTCTCTCTCTCTCTCTTCTTTTCATGAAGTTTTTTTTTTTTTTTATGCGAAAGGTAATCTTTTCATTTGTCCATGGGTAGTTTAGTATTTCCATGAATCGGTATATATAGGTGTAGCTGTAAAGTATAACGTCATATATGAAAAAAAAATATGGAGTTACTAATCACATAAAAAAATAAAGGCATCACATGATGGAAATGTGTAACTGTTTTCAAGAATGACTGTGATACACACACACATACACACAAATATGTTGTGAAGGGGAACTGAATATGTGGGAATAAATGCTGAAAACAAAAATGAAAAGCAAACTTTCTTAACCATTTATTTTCCTTCCAGGACTATTAGAATGGTTTAAAGAGGCAAAAGAGGCAAATACCCTACCACTGCAATGCCCTAGAGCATTCTATACATTTGAGCGGCGCCCAGGCTGCTTCTCCAGCCAGGTTAGGAACAGGGAGACTTACACAATGGCTGCTGATGAATCAAAAGGTAGATCTATGGGATCCTACAAACCACCCATCCTTAGCTTACAAGAATGGTGAGATTACAGACACTAGAGGAAACTATCGAGCTTCAGTAGGCTTCGAACCCTAGTTCAGCAGATCACCAAGAAGGGACATTTCCAATAGGCTGCGGCAACGACTCTGGTTTGGTATATCGGTTTCGTATGCAATAATCAGTTCAAGAGCCTGAAGCTTATATCGATAAATTACTTAGTGGATGGATATTTTCTAGGATATATAGTAATATTAGTGATTGTTGAGAGTCTTTAGCAATACTTTTTCTTTAGTGTTGCCAAAATAACCCTGATTGTTCCAAAGCCTCCGGCTGTGCCAGCATTATCATCATCAGTCTTAGGGAGCTTCGTCCTGGAAACTAATATTGCTGGAAATTCAAAGAAATATTTTGATATGCTATTGATATGATTCTCGATTTTAATTTCAATCTTACTTTTCGAAAATATGTTTTCAAAAAATATTATATCTTACCATAGGCTCTTGATTATGTCTGGAAATTAATCCCCACAATAAGAAAATTTTAATAATCTCTGCATTAAGGAACCACATGATCAAAATATACACTTTTAATTTATCTTTTTATTAAAAGAACTGAAAAGATACCTTAGTCCAGGGTGGTCCAACCCTAGGCCGGCGGACCAAATGTGGCCCGCAAAGGGATTTTTTTGTGGCCCTCAAACACTAACCTAATTATTGCAGTATCAATTAATGTGACGAAACCTTACTGGACCTAAAATGATCCCTCCAGAATTGTAGAAAAAAATAGTAAAATATAAATAATGAAAGAAAATTAAAATAACTTCAGTACTCTCTCTCTCTCTCTCTCTCTCTCTCTCTCTCTCTCTCTCTCTCTCTCTCTCTCTCTCTCTCTCTCTCTCTCTCTCAATAACATATGTTCAATCCTAATATTTAGTTTACTTTTGACGATAGATAGAAGTAACAAATAAATGTAAGAAGATTTAATGACAACCTCGTGAATAGATCGAGGATGGAGCCCCTAATGTTTCGTATAGTTTTCAGCCTGCCGTGGTTTTGCAGTTAAATAATATTGTTCGCAACGTCTTTTCATAATGTATCAAAGTAAGAATATAAAGTGTTCTGATGTGAACAGAGCATATGACATGAAGTGGGAAGAATAATGTTGTGTGGCAGGAAATAGTTTTTGTTGTTAATGAATGTATCGTTTGAAGACATTATGGGAAGTTGCTCAAAGAAAAGTATGCTGAAATTGTGGGAAAATAACGAAGTGGTATATTGACTATCTTGAAGGGCAAACACATACAGCAAAAGCATGGGCTACATAATTCCTGAAAACCCCAAACTGCTAGTCATACTGCTTCCAATGAAGTTGCTTTGGTGTTTGTAAGAAATAGACAGTCATTTATGGATTGAGAATTAATAAAGCAGTGTGCAGTAAAATAGCTCCATAGTTTGCTGAAGAAAAAGTACCAGGTAACAAACAAATTTTAAAGTGTCATTATCTCACCAAACACTCGTAAGAGGAGGGACTAAACTTGATCAGTATGTTCACATGAAACTTGAAAATGTAATGAAACATTGAAAGTACTTTTAAATGGATTTAGATGACAGCACCGATGTAAGTGAAACAACGGATTTTGATCGAAGCGAAGAATCTATTTTTGGGTGAGATAGCCATGTCGTCCTGATGGAAGGTTCCTTTAAGTAGCTTCCTAGGGTGAATTTGACTACAGTGATATTCCCAGAGAATTTACCTTTAGGTCTCCAGAATTCTAACTCCTGGTGCAAATATCCTTAAAATTTCTCTCAAGGATATCGCATAACATCAGGGGACGTATATCTTGATACGATAAATAGCAGTCTTCACCCCGAATAGCGATTGCTTCGAGGGGGAAAGTGGCAAAAATAGAAGGGGAGCCATTATCAACGTACCCTTTCTATGTTACTACCTTGAGTATTTAGATGGCGCCATCATCTCTGCCATGTTTATTCCTTGTAGCGTTGAGCAAGGTGCTACAGATATAGTAGATTCGGAAGAGATCCTGCCAAGGCCTTTTCTATAAAAAGGAGGGTGGGTCCATCAGGAGGACATGGCTATCTCACCCAAAAATAGATTTTTAGCTTCTCTCAAAATCCGTTTTTTGGGCTCAGGCCATGTCGTCTTGATGGAAGGTTACCAGAGCATTATTTAGAAAGTACTGTATTTGTGGATTTTCCAAATGTGCCTTAACCTCAAAACAATATTTCCTTGGTCACTCAGACCATAGAGACATGGCGTTACCGTTATACGTCATTACTTCTAATCATTAACTATGTTAGTGCTTCCTGCCCCCTGTAGGGAAGAGTCATACTAGACTCTGGAAAAAGTCTCGAGGTTTGCATAACCCATATGAACAAACCTAGCAACAAGAGCATACAGGTCTCACTGTATACAAAGCCAGTGGAAGTTTGTATTCTAAATACGAACAAATTTTTATATAAGCCACCATAGCATCGAGAGCATACAGGCTTAGCTGTATGAAAAATCAGACAAGTTTATACCCGTGTAGGAACAAAGTATGCATAGACAGAAGAAAGGTTGTATTCATGTTAGAACAAAGTTATTTATTTTGTTCACATGTCAAAATGCAGATTATTAAGGGTTAAATAATACTCACACATATTTTTATTTATTCAAATTTGGGGCGAAAATATGACAGAAATACCAATTAAATATTTACTGGTAATCAATAAATAGTAATTCAACATACATTATATAATAATAATAAAATGCTAGTGAATACAAAAGAAACATAAAATACAGATGAGACCAGAAATGCTTGCTTCACCTGAAAGGGAATAATAATTAATGCCCCAAAACTGAAAATTTAATAAATTTCTTAATATGCATTTCTACGAAAGGCTGTTTTTCACACTAAAGAACACATGGCACAAGTGTTATCTCTATGTTTCTTCACCTTTGATAACTGGAACAGTCCATAGTGTCACCCTGGTGACACTTCACTTTACGTGTTGCACTGTGAGGTGTCAACGCGTACATCCGATTCTTAACAGTCCCAATCAATTCACTGTTCCTCGCAGCGCTAAGCGACAGGTTTTAGCACATTACCTATTGCCACCACATGCCTTTTCAGCTCTTGCACTTGCTTTGCATCGTGTTTAAGGAACATTCTGGATGACTTCCATCCAGTATACGAGCAAAGACGCTCAAAATCCATGTATTGGAAGAAGTTCAATGACGAAGCAATTTTTCTAGTATAATGACCTGCGGGTGTACTGTCAGGATCCGCTTTGCGAATGAAGTAGGTAATCCTTTCCCTAAATTGTTTTAAAGATAAGTTTGAGCCCAAGGTTTCTCCTTTAAAGAGCTCTCCTCCCCTGGAGTCTGAAGTTTTACTAAGATAGACCTTTAGACACTCTACTGGACACAGCGAGACATCTTCCTTCAGAGGGCAGTTACTCCAGGGGCCCTACCTTTTGGTAGGTAGGTCGTTCTTGGCAAGAAACGTTGGGTCAGGAAAGAGATTCAGTTCTCCCGCTTCTGTGAACGGAATATGGCCCTCATTCCAAGAAAGGGCCACTATTTCACTAACTCTGGCCCCCGAGGCTAGAGCAAACAAGAATATAACTTTTTGAGTCAGGTGTTTCAGAGAGCAATCCTCATTGTTCACCGTTGAGGCAAAGTGTAGGACCTTATCCAAGGACCATGAGATGGGCTTTAGAGGTGCTGCAGGCCTAAGTCAAGCACAGGCCTTAGGGAACTTATTAAGGATATCATTGGATAAGTCTACTTGGAAGGCATAAAGCAGAGGTCTAGTCAAGGCTTACTTACACGTTGTTATCGTGCTGGCTGCTACACCTTGTCCATGAAGGTGAATAAAGAAGGATAAACAGAAATCTGTTGAGATCTCTTTTGGTCTTCTTGCCTTGACAAAAGCAACCCACCTCTTCCAAGACGACACATACTGCCTTCTGATAGATTTAGACTTATATTCTTCTAAGAAGTCTATACTGTCTCTCGAGATCCCAAACCTTTTCTTAACTGCTAAGGAGAGAAAATCATGAGATGAAGGTTTTCTGTGATGAAGCGAAGACAGTCGACTTCTGTACTTGTTGAGTCAGAACTGGGTCCGGCAGAGAACCAGCCTCAGCTTCAATTCCAATACTAGAGGGAACCAATTGCTCTTCGGCCACTTGGTAGCCACCAGGGCTGCCGTTCCCTGAAGGGATCTCAGCTTGTTGAGGTCCTTCAACAGAAGGTTGGTTGGAGGGAACAGGTAAAGCCAGGTCCATCTGTTCCAGTCGAGGGACATGGCATCCACCGCTTCCGCTAGAGGGTCCTCGTATGGGGCCACATAACGAGGTAACTTCTTGTTTTCACTCGTCGCGAAGAGGTCGATCTGCAGTTCTGGGACTTGACGTAAGATGAAGGAGAATGATCCTGCGTCTAGGGACCATTCTGACTCTATCGGCGTGAGCTTGCATAGAGCGTCCGCCATCACATTGCGGAACCCTTGAAGTTAAAGTGCTGATAAGTGCCATCTCTTCTTTTCTGCCAAGCGGAAGATGGCCAACATCACTTGGTAGATTTAGGATGATCTCGAACCTTGACGATTCAAACATCTCACTATCACCTCGCTGTCCAGAATTAGTCTTATGTGGAGTGGATGGCGAGGGGAAAATTTCTTCAGTGTGAGAAAGACTACCATGGCTTCCAAAATGTTGATGTGGAAGGTCTTGAATAGAGAGGACCAATTCCCTTGGACTTTCTGTTGGTGAGAGTGACCTCCCCATCATTCCTTTGATGCGTCCGTGTGGATGATGACTGAAGGTAGAGGTGGTTGCAAAGGCACCTACCTCTTCAGGTTCTTGGCCTTCGAGCATGGCTTGAGAAGTGATCTTAGTCAAGTCGGTATTAGTCTTCTTAGATCTCTTCGAGTGTTTGATGCGTATCTTCTCCAGACTCCTGATGCATCTTTTAACTGTGGTCTTAGCACCGGATCTGTCACTGATGCAAACTGAAGGGGGCCCAGCACTCTCTTCTGTTGGTGTCTTGATATCCTTTCGGATTTCTGTAGTCTCTTGATAGATTCCGCTATCTCTCTCCTCTTCTTTGGTGGAATGGAGAGACGGTGTGACTGTAAGTTCCAATGTATTCGAAGCCATTTGTTACGACCTAAGGTGAGGCCGTGATGCAAGATCTTTAAAACACTCGGAAAAAGAGGTCAGTGTTTTAAATGCTCAATGAAAAAGGGTCAATGGAAACAAAAACACGAGCAAAACTTAACAATGTTTAATATACACTTTAAACAACAAATGAAAATTATCAGAACATATACAAATATCGGTCAGCCTTGTGACAACAGGACCAAAAATCACGTCCTTAGAATAAACATCCGAAATGATGACCTAGCCTCTAAAATATAAATCCCTAAGATAGATGAATAAATATATAACACAGCAATAAATCTGGGGCCCAAATTTAGAACAGTTACCTATTACTAAATAAGGTTAGGAAGGAAGGAGGAGATCACAGTGAGGAAATACTTAAACTCCTACATATAGTATAAAGCTAAACCTTATAATTAATAAGAGTAATCACAAATCCAACAAAAAAAAAAAAAACATTCTCTATAAGAAAAGAAACTAATAAAGTATAAATATATATATAAATGATACAAAAAACCAAACTCTCATATTATAGAAGGAACGAAGTATTATTTTCAACACGGTGGGCGTCTCCCGGTGCTAGGCTTATATTTAAAGCCTTAAGGAACTCTGGCATAGATTCCCAGCAAAATAACCAGTCACATATCAAAGCCCTGCCAGCAGAGAGAGTACTGGAGAACAGGTAAACACGAGGCATAAGCACAGCAACGTCCTCTCAAAAATAAAATCACTAGAAAATTATTACCTGGACTCAGTCGCCCTACATGCCTCCTCACAAACTATCAAGCTCCCCACACAGCTGCACAGACGAAAAGACGTGCTGAAAGGATGCAGAAATGCACCTCCTGCGTCCCCTCGACCAGGAACAATTCCTGGACTATGGCCTGAGCCAGCAAGAAGTCCACACCCAACACTAGCCAAGTCAAGGCTGAAAAGCTCAGATACACCAAGGGTGGCAGTTCCTGAGAAAACTACCCCAAAGGTAAATCCGAAGATCCAAGATGAGGTAATCCAAAGTATCCAAATAACAGCTGTATTAAAAAGGTGTGAGAGGCATTCAAGTCTAGCCCGAACTCTCTTTTATCCTTCTCTCCTGGCGAGGAAGAAAACATTCTCCGCCATGACGACAGCATAAACACACTGACGAAGAAACTGCTAGTCGAACTCCATAATCCTTAGCAGCTTTGCAAAGAATACAACAGATGGTGTTAGTAATACAGAATAGAATTCATACTACAATACCGGAGACGAGGCCAACAAATGTCTCTGGTAACACTGCTTTGTCAAAACTTAAAATTTACGATTATTACTGTAATACCTAATACCATTGAAACTCCTGAGCTGGAGATAGTCGAGACTTTTTGACGTTGATCTTGAATCCCAGGTGTTCCAGGAACTGGATCACTTTCTTGGATGCTTGCATGCATTCCATCTCTCATGCTGCCCACACCAGCCAATCGTCCAGGTAGGCTACCACCTGGGCACCTTCTAGGTGTAGTTGTTCAACGACTGTATCTGCAAGCTTTGTAAAGATCCTTGGGTTATGTTTAGTCCGAAAGGCATGGCTCTGAAGACATATTTCTTCTTCTGTAGCCTGAATCCTAGGTAGGAGGAGAGTGGGCGATTGATTGGAATATGCCAATAGGTATCTGCCATGTCTATGGAGACTGTGTATGCCCGTTTTGGCGGCAGGGTCCTTATGTGTTGAAGGTTTAACATCCTGAACTTGTAGTTTTCTATAAACTTCTTGAGTGGCGACAAGTCCAGAATAACTCTGAGTTTGTCTGAGTCCTTCTTGGGAACACAAAACAGCCTTCTTTGAAATTTGATGGACTTTGCTCTCCTTATCACCCGTTTGCTCAAGAGTTCTCGGGTATATTCTTCCAGGACAGGGGTGGAGTGTTGGAAGAATTGAGGAAAGGATGGTGGAGCTGTCCTCCAGCTCCAACCTATTCCGTTCTTGATTAGGCTGTGGGCCCAGGGATCGAAGGTCCCACGATCCCGAAATGTTTGGATTATTCTGCCTACCGGAAGCATCTCATTGCTTCGGTTGTCCGGAGGGCTTGCCTCCTTGACTGCGCCCTCCCCTACCCTCTCTTCCTCTTGAGGGACGTCTAGAGGAGCCTCTATTTGAACCTCTACCTTTAGGGCGAAAGGTAGTGGTCTGCCTCTCATAGGCGGGAGTAAAGGCTGGTGACTGTGTCACCAACCCACCTACCATCTGGTAGGTGGGTTGAGGTTGTGCCACCATCTGGGGTACCGGGGTCATCGGAAGTTGCTGTTGTTGTCTGGCAGTGCGAGAGGGCAACCTTGGTTTCTTTGTCTTCCTCTTCGGTTGGGGACCCTCATCCGGGGAAGACTTACGCTTAGCCGACATGCCCCACTTTTGGAGAAGATTCCTTTTCTCCGTGGCAGCCTTGTTGACTATTTTCTTGACCACTTCACTGGGGAAGAGGTCGTTTCCCCAGATATTGGAAGATATCAACTTCCTAGGTTCGTGTTTCACCGCAGCCAAAGCAAACACGAACTCACTACATGTTCTTCTGGCCCTAACGAACCCAAATAGGTCCTTGACCAGTGTTGCCAAATGTGATTTGGCCACAACCATAAACATGTCTGGGGATCTATGATCACTTGCCATTGCCTCCAAGGTACTTTGGAGGGACAGAGATGTGGCAAGCCTTTCCTTTGTCTCTTGCTCCCTTGGCAAGAGAAAGTCTGATAACTTAGGGAGGATTTCACTGAACTGGCGTCCAGCAATATCCGCCTCCAACTTCCCAACTGAGAAGGTAAGATGTATTTCCTTCCAGTTTTTGTCATCCGTAGGCAGAGCTAGGGATAAAGGTGTACACTCCTCAAGTGTAGGACAAGGTTTCCCAGCTTCTACTACCTTCAGCACTGCCTTGAACTCCTTTTCCGCAAAGTGAAAGGCCAGTTTAGCTGGAGCAAGAAAAGAAGGGTGTTTCTTTCTCAGGACCGGCACTTTAGAATTAGTGAGGCCCCTGTCTTTCAGACTGCTAGCCATTAAAGCTTGAGCCTTTCCATGGTAAAAAACTATGACCTCTTTCGGCTCTGTCTCCTCTTTGGACATAGGCTCCACCTTCAGACGGACGAAGCAGTCTGGGTAAGACTCAAAGCTGGGCCAAAAGTCGACTTCCTCAATGAAGACGGCTCCCAGCTTCTCTGAAATAAAGATCTTCCCGTTTGTAATTGGCATGTACTCTGCATGCCTCCAAGGGTTTACTTCAGAACATGAAGGAAGATCCTTCACATTGAGTGTCTTGTGAGACCCAGGGGACGCTGCTAGATGATGTATCTCCTTCCTCAATGCAGCTTTCCTTTCTTCATATTGTATACAAAGAATCTCCATCATCCTCATGAGACTAACCAAGGCTTTTCCCATTTCGTCAGATGGAGGAGCAAAAGACGTAGAGGACACTGGTTCTGGGGCCAGAACCAATGAAACGGACACCGATTCGACGTCATCCTCTTCGGTCTCAGGAGCCAATGTAGACTCCTCTTCTTGACCTTCCGCAAGAAGGTACTTCTTGGTGTCTTCCTACACCTCTGACATCCTCTCATCTAGATGGATGTCCTTCATCGCGTCCGAAACATCCGTATCCACGGAAATCTGGACGCAAGGGATCTCTGGTTGAGGCTGTGGTATGACGGCATTCGCAGTTACCTTTGGGAACAGATAGGCCCGCATCCGTTCATTCGGAAGGTAAGGCCCCGTTGCATTCTTCTGGAAGCCACGGACCCATCTGCGCAGCTTACTCCGTGCTGCATCCCTCGACTCCATTGTCTTGGGGTCATCAAAGGCCTCAGTAACCAAGGCTTTGCATACATTACATACCTGGGGGTCCCAATATTGGAGAGTTCCCTTGGTGATGGAATAGAGGAAGTGTGCCCTGCACTCCTCGTGGCTGCAGAAGTCCCTGCTCCTAATGTTGCAGAAGACTCGCACACACTTAGGGTGGTCCTCCTATAAAGAGAGGAAAATTAAATGAATATATGGTAGCTCATCTCACCTGATAAACTTTATAAATATTATTATTAATATTTTGCATTTTTATTGCATATAGCTAGAGATAGACATGCTAGAAAAGAATTAGGAAAGAAACATACATATGTTTCCTGTCCAGCAAATGGCTGTGACCTCCCTCAAAATTAAAGCCTAGGGTTATCCTATTCAGGAGACCCAATGGAAGAGTTCTACCCTGTAAGGATAGATAAGTGTAACTTAAAACTGACTTCTCAAAGGTTTTAATAATGAGAGTCATTTGTAACTGATCCTCTATCAGTATATGGAAAGAAATTTTCCTTTCCTTATATAGTATGGCCTCAACAATAGACTGTGCATGGACACACAAAGTATGTTGGAAAATTAACTACTGTATACTTTATACTATAGTTTTCTGTTTGCAGTATGATCTATACTGTAAATATACAGGCCACTGTATAGTCATACACTGTAGTTCTAGCCGGCATGTTGCCGGCAAGGCTACCACCTAGGATGCGCCGGCTGGGGTGGTGGCCAGCAGCTCGCCGGCTGCCAGTGGCCTGCCGGCTGCCAGCAGCCTGCCGGCTGCCAGCAGCCTGCCGGCTGCCAGCGGCCTGCCGGCTGCCAGCGGCCTGCCGGCTGCCAGCGGCCTGCCGGCTGCCAGCGGCCTGCCGGCTGCCAGCGGCCTGCCGGCTGCCAGCGGCCTGCCGGCTGCCAGCGGCCTGCCGGCTGCCAGCGGCCTGCCGGCTGCCAGCGGCCTGCCGGCTGCCAGCGGCCTGCCGGCTGCCAGCGGCCTGCCGGGTGCCAGCGGCCTGCCGGCTGCCGGTGGGTCGCCGGCTGCCAGCGCACTAGTCCAGCCGGCATCTTGCTGGTCAGGGTAGTGACCGACAGCATGAACCCGGCCGGCACCTGCCGGAAAAGTCAGTTGTGCCGGCGGTTCACCGGCTGCTGGGGCACTAGTCCAGCCGGCGCCTTGCTGGCTAGGGTAGTGGCCGGTAGCATTAACATGGCCGGCAGCTGCAGGTTAAGTTACTACCCGGCGGCACTAGCGAATAGAGAGAGAGAAAGCAAGGAGTGAAGGGTGATGTGAGAGGTCTGTCTTACTGCCTTCCTCTAGAATGAGGGTTCAAATGGAAGAGGAGAATATATCGTTCAGGCTTCCACCTACCCACAAACCATTGCCAGTCTCTGCCGGCCACAGGTCTGTGAATGGCAGTCCAAGAACACTCTACAGTAAAGGGATCTCCTGCCGGCAGCTGGCCCAGCCGGCACAGCTTTCCCGGAGCCTTGAATCCATAAGGGAAACCTGAGCGACTAGGCTACTACAAGCAGAAGCCCCAGCCGACCCCACAACCTGCCAGCAAGCGTGAGATTGTAGGACAACGGCCAAAGGGTTGCAATGGCTAGGCCATCCCTAAAGGACAGAGGGGGAGGGAAAGGGTCCTGTATGAGGAGTGGAAGGAGCCTACATGGTTGCCAGGCCATCCACGCCTTTACGAAACTCTGTTTCAGTATCGGTGCCATCCTAGGCGGTAGGAGAATATCTATTCTCCAGCCTAGGGCCTGCCAATACAGTTAAGGGTACGGCAGCAAGCTTGCTGCCTCCTCTTAACAAAAGAGAAACAGAGTTCCAGTGCCAGCGCCATCCTAGGTGGCAGAAGAATGTCTATTCTTCAGCCTAGGGTCTGCGAGCACAGGACTAGTCTACTAGACCACAGGGAGAAGGTGTCAATATCATATAACCCCTTCAGGTGCAGTCTAGGGAGGTCTAGCCTCCTATGCTGGCAGCGTAGTCCAACAGGGGAGTGACTATTCACCCTGCCGGCCAGCTGCCGGCACAAGACTATATATTCTGAGGTTCTGACCGAAACCCAAAACCTGCTATCTGCGGCTAAGGGAAGGGAGAGAAAACCCTAGCCTAGTTCTGCCTGAATGACAACTCGAGGCACGACGAACTAGGGTTGTAGCCTAAGGCTACACTCAGAGGGAAGGAGGGATTACCCTTAAATCTCCACTAGAGACGATTATCGCTTTATATAACAATTTTAGGAGATATCTATCTCCGCCTGAATTGATAAAACGATACACGAGGGTAACCGGGGAACATGTATGAAAGTATACTAAAGCCACTAGGCTAGTAGCCAAGTGGCAGGCGAAAATCGACTACCTCAATCACCGAAACTCTCTTGTATACTATCTCAGACGAGGATATTTTAGAGATTTCATATGTAATCAATGTATCTCACATGTATAAATTGCCTAAAAAGCTTCATTTAAATTTAATAACGCTAGGAATGTCTATTATATCATACATGAAAGTAAACTAAAATGCCTAGGCTAGGAAGCCTAGCGTAAGCCAGGTTCGGTTACCTAAATCGCCGAAACTATTACGAATACAATTGGCATAATAAATTAACTCCTAGCAATGAAGACTAAATAACTATAATTATTCATGCTGTTTATAACCGGAAAGTCGTTCTGGCTAACTAAATAACTCATGCGTTACGAACGACAGCGCCCATGACGCCTCCGGTTCAGGCAACAGCTCTTCCAGTTAAATTAACCTAATTTCACTGTGAGGCAAGAGCTAAAATTTATACAATGTAAAGATCAAATACTTAACTTTCCAGAGGCAGAAGAGGCTGGAGATTGCATGATAAATCCAATGAGATAAGCGAAAACATGAGAGTGAACAGAAAATCACCGAGCTAATAGCGCTACGCTTAAAGGAATAAACATGGCGGCGATGATGGCGCCATCTAGATACTCAAGGAAGTAATGGAGGAAGGGTACCTTGATAATGGCTCCCCTTCTATTTTTGCCACTTTCCCCCTCGAAGCGAAAACACTATTCTTGGTAAAGATCACTATTTGCCGTATCAAGATATACGTCCCTTGATATTATGCGATATCCTTGAGAGAAATTTTAAGGATAATCACGGCATGAGTTAGAATTCCGGAGACCTAAAGGTAAATTATCTGGGAATATCACTGTAGTCAAATATACCCTAGGAAGCTACTTAAAGGAACCTTCAATCAGGACGACATGGCCTGAGCCCAAAAGGCCATTTACTCAATATTGCCGTCACCACTGACGAAGATTTTGTAGTACACGAAGAACTTGTCAAGATGCAGTCATTGAATGATAATAGTAGATGTTCTGAAATATACGTTTCTCTCAAATCCGTAGGCAATGAATATGGAGGGTTTAAAAAGTGTTCCTGCATTGTAACTGATGGGGCAAAAGCTATGGCTGGCAGTATTATGGGGTTAGTTGGTCTTTTAAAGAAAAATTGAGTACATTTTATCACACTGCACTGCATTATTAAACAAGAGGCGTTATGAAGGAGAATTGTAGGTGAGGGATGTCATGACCAGTGATATTAGCATTGTGAACTTAATCAGAGGACAAAATAATTCCTTAGGCATAGCAAATTTATATCATTCCTGGAAAAACTAAACACAGTACAATGACCTGCCACTTTATTCAAGTGGTAGAGTGCTGAGTGCTGAAAAACACTCCGTTCCTTTTCTTTAACCCTGGAATGGTACGGTGGGTCTTCCGCGACCCCGAGCGTCAAAACAAAAGATGTTTTTCTCACGTGACTCACCCCCGTGACTGAATTTGTGGGTGATCCACCTGCAGTCAGTCACTCGCCTACACGCTTTAGTATTGTCCAGACGTGCATCGCTGTAGCTGTACTCCTTCCCAGATATCTGAGAAGCGTCGGGGTCGAGCGCGACCGAGTTTACCCTTCTAAGGTAAGCTGCATAATTATCAAAGTTATTACGTATTATGAAATTGTCGTAGAATGGTGCAACTTATATAGGTTATCAGTTGTGGAAAGTCTTGGTGGATGGTTTGGCTACCACGTGCATGATTTTTTTTTTAGTTGAAATGCCCTTCATCACCACGAGGACCATTTTACCGCGAGTGCCCCTTTTTTAGTTTTTTGCATTTTTTGGCAAAGTCATTTTTCCGTAAGAAATTTCCAAATAGTGTCGCAAAACTTTTGCTTTTTTAGTGTTGGAAAGTGTGTCTAGATGATCTGGCTACCTATGCGTGACTTTGTTTTTGTCAGATACGCCGTAGATATTGGTATGTGGCGTATTTTCCTGCGGTTGCCAATTTCTGTTTTTTTTTCAATATTTGTAAAAATTTACTACGTAGTAAGGAATTGCCATATAGTATTGATTTTTTTTCATGTTTATTTGTTGGAAAGTGTGCCTTGATGGTTGGGCTACCACGTGCATGAATTTTTTTTTATCTGAGATGCCGTATATTAGAATGTTGGCCATTTTTCCGCGAGTGCCCCTTTTTCAGTTTTTTTCATTTCTTGGCTAAGTCATTTTTCCGTGAGAAATTGGCAAATAGTGTCGCAAAACTTTTATTTTTATAGCATAGGAAAGTGTGTCTAGATGATCTGGCTACCCAGGCGTGACTTTGTTTTTGCCAGATACGCCGTAGATATTGGTATGTGGCATATTTTCCTGCGGTTGCCAATTTCTGTTTTTTTTTCAATATTTGTAAAAATTTACTACGTAGTAAGGAATTGCCATATAGTATTGATTTTTTTTTATGTTTATTTGTTGGAAAGTGTGTCTTGATGGTAGGGCTACCACGTGCATGAATTTTTTTTTATCTGAGATGCCGTATATTAGAATGTTGGTCATTTTTCTGCGAGTGCCCCTTTTTGTTTGTTTTGCATTTTTTTGCTTAGTCATGTTAACGACAGGAATTGGCAAATAGTGTCGCCAAACTTTAATTTTTTTAGCGTTGGAAAGTGTTTCTAGATAATCTGGCTACCCATGCCTATCTTTTTTTTTAGCCAGATATGGCGTATATATAGGTATGTGTTCGATTTTCCTGCGATTGCCACTTTTTCGTTTTTTCCCATTTCTTTCAAAATTACTACGTACTAAGGAACTATCACAGAGTAATGATTCATTTAGATGTTTATTTGTCAGAAAATGTGCCTTGACGGTTTGCCTAGCACGTGGCTGAAATTTTTTTCTTTTTCTGAAATACCCACCATTAGCACGTTGCCATTTTTCATCGAGTGCCCCTTTTTATTTGTTTTGCATTTTTTTGCTTAGTCATGTTACCGTAAGAAATTGGCAAATAGTGTCGCAAAACTTATATTTTTATAGTGTTGGAAAGTGTTTCTAGATGATCTGGCTACCCATGCATGACATTGTTTTTTGCCTTATATATATTGGTAGGGGATCCATTTTTCATCGAATGCGTATTTCTATTTTTTCTAATTCTTTGCAGTTATCAAAATGGCGAGCAGGAGAGAATCATTGGGCTTGGATGCCATATTTCAGCTCTTAGAGCAGTTTGATAGCGATGTGGATGATGCATTGGAGATCGATGACGTCACTGACGATGAATTTGTCAATATTGATGATTTGGAGCAGGAGGTCAGGCAGGAACAGGAGGTGACCCATAATCCTGAAATTATCGGCATAGGGAATGGGGATGGAGAAGCCGATGACGATGTGGGAGAGGAAGGGGTTGGGGCTTCTGGTTCTCTTGTTGTCCCAGCCAGCACAATAACAATTCCTGTGCCATCTACTTCACGTGGTCAGCCCCCAGTAACGGTACCTCAGCTCACGCCAGTGGAGGAGAAAAGCAGAAAGAGAAGAAGGGGGGATCTACAGGCAGTCAGTGGGACGGCAATCACCCAGATAGATGCTGAATCGGTTCAAGGTCGTGACGGTACTGTTTGGCATAGAGACCCAAATCCCACCCTCCCCCATATATTCACACCAAGGATTGAGCCTGGGGGTCCCACTTCTCTCACGTTGGGAACGAGCAAAGTGTCCGACATTTTCTCGCTCTTTTTGAGCGACCGCATGCTAGCCGAGGTTGTTTTGCATTCCAATGAACGCCTTGCCCTATTGAGGAGTCATTACCATCACAAGGGTATCCTAATAATGACGGCAGTGCAGTCGGACAACCATACACCGACCTGGGACATGTGGAACCTCACTGAGGGAAATCCTTTGTACAGATGTACAATGAGCGAGCGTCGTTTCACCCTGTTGGTGAGGGTAATTCGCTTTGATGATTCGGCCACCAGAGCAGAGAGGGTGAAAATGGATCGCCTCGCACCCATTAGAAAACTCTTCGATCATGTGGTGACCAATTGTCGAAGCAATTATAGCCCAGGACCACATCTGACTGTGGATGAACAGCTTGTCCCTTTCCGGGGGCGCAGTCCATTCAAGATGTACATTCCAAATAAACCTGCTAAGTAAGTAAAATTCTTTGTTTTTTATATTTGCACATGTTATTATTGTTTTGTAATTATAAAAAATTGTGTTTATTTATTATATATATATATATATATATATATATATATATATATATATATATATATATATATATATATATATATATATATATATATATATATATATTGTGAAGTAAAGAACTTGCTATATGATTTATGTATCTAAAATATAATATATCATCTATTCTATCTCTATCTACCTCTATCTATGTATAACTTGGTCATTTATTTATCTGATAATTTATCTTTCGTTTTTGTAAAAGTTTTTCTTATATATTTATTATTATTATTATTATTATTATTATTACTATATTGATTAGTAATATAATTGTATATTGTGTATTTTTTTTTTTATCTTTTTACCTTTATTAGTTACTAATTCTATTTCCCTTCTTCTAGGTATGGTATCAAGATTGTATTGGCGTGTGATGCCGATACCCATTACATGTGTAATGCGATTGCCTACTTGGGGAAGGACACTGTCCAGATACCAAGAGGATCGACGCTTAGAGAAGTTTTTACGTCTAATCTTGTGGCACCTTTTCAGAGAAGTGGCCGCACGGTGACGACGGATAACTTTTTCACGACGCTACCGCTCGCTTTGTCACTCTTGGATAAGGACATGCATTTGTGTGGCACAATTCGCCAAAAGCCTTATATTCCTAAGGAACTTATGGAGAAGGTGCTTCCCCCAAACGACTCAGTGGCAGTGTTCAATTACGAACACAATCTAACTCTACAGTGTCAGCAAATTAGTAGGACTAAGAAGGTGATGCTGTTGAGTTCCCTGCATCATGATCCGTCTGTAGTCGAAAAAAGGAAGACCGACATTCAGATGTTTTATAATGTGACCAAGGGAGGAGTAGACACATTCGACCAGATGTGTTCTACATCTAATTGTATTCGTAAGTCACGACGCTGGCCTCTGACTCTCTTTTACGGGATATTGAATATAATAATGGTAAATTCTTATATTCTCTATACGCGCTTGCCCTTCGCCAAGACAATGCTAAGGCGAACGTTCCTCAGAGATATCGCCTACGAGTTGTGTGCTCCCCAGGCAATACATCGGTATCTAACGTCACACAGCTTGTCGAAGGGACTCCGTCAAATCATGGTGGATACTTTCAAGATACCTGAGCAGGAACCACCAAGACCTCAAATTGCCGTTGGCCACATAAATCTCCCTAAAAGGATTCGCTGTCACAGCTGCCCACCTAGGGACGACCGCAAGACAAACACTGTGTGTCTCCGGTGCAAGAGTCCTGTTTGTCTGATCCACCAGAGTGTCCTATAACCAAACTGTAGCATCTGTCCAAACTGTAACGCAGCGTTACAACAGGAAAATTTTGTTTACTTCTTTTCTGATTGAATATCATCAAATTTTATTAGCTAAAATATTATATTGTTTTACAATTTTTTTTTCGATTTTATTTCCCTTCAAATTTTTTTTTGGGGGTCAGAATCCTAATTTTATAGTCGTAAAATAATCGACAATCATCCTGCAACCCACCATACAGTTTTTATGCATATCCAAGAATAATTAGATTAGTAAATAACACCTTGAAATTGACATACCCTTCCTACATTCCAGGTGGCAGATTAGGGAGTCTGAGTCAGTGTGGTTGGCGGCCATTTTGTGGACATATCCGAAGCGTAAGTTGCCCTATCTATATATATTCTTGTTCCCTATAGAATTTGTCATATTTTGGTATATTTTTACCTGCATAAATATCATATTATATTGAATATATGTATTTTTTTACGAAATTTCTAAGTACTCAAAAAATGACCTTTAGATATGGCCCCTGATATAAATGTAATTTACAAAATAATGAAGATTTTTTTACATATTTCTATTTTAGGATAACCTATGTTTATTCCCTGAAAAAAATTAGCCACTTTCTATTTCATTTGGGTACCCAAAAAAATTCATGAAATTTGGACAAATTGTTATGGCCAAAAAAAGTTACCCTTTTTTTCTCATTTCAGACCTTCACCTCCATGGGTCCGACTTCATCAAAAATACATCAAGATGTGTCCTAAACATTCAAGAATTAATTCCTAAAAGGATTTGTGTATATTTGTATGAATTTTTTTTTATGAATTTTTATGTAAGGTCTTTTTTTTCTACTTAATTTTTAAAAATATTTATGATAAATAGTTTTTCTGCAGATGAGTAGTATTTATCTTTACAGTAGTTTTAAGCATTCATTGAATTTTTTTGGGGGGCAAAAAAAAAGGTGGTTACTGCAAAAACAGATTTTTCAAGAATTTTTTTTTGCGTCGGGGTCGCGCGCGACCGAGTATACCCTTAAAGGGGTGTCCGAGGAGCGTACCTATCCAGGGTTAATTAAGGGAAATTATTCTACCATTTTTACAAAATATTAGCAATTAAGAATACTGCCAAATTCAACTACACAATGAAGACTTTCTTTGCCTCCAAGCCATTCTTACAGAAATGACAGCCCACCTGAACGTACTAAACATGGACCTACAAGGAAAATTACAGAATGTTTCCGAGCTAGTATGGCATGGTGATTCTCTCCGTAGAAAGCTGCAACTTTTCAGTGAGGCTTCATCACACTTTTCTGCTTGCCATGAATTATACAAAAATAATGGAACAGGCTTCTCAACTTTTTTGGGAAACTTGTGAGTTTGAGACAAGATTTAGATTCTTTGAAAAATTGAGGTCCAGACACCTTGCGTTCAACAATCCTATGGCAGCCTGTATAGAAACATAACTAAGTGAACTTCATCTTTCTTACCCGGTCATTTGACAATATATAATGTCTATGATTAAAAGATATAACTGAATTGAAATAACTCAAGTATATATATATATATATATATATATATATATATATATATATATATATATATATATATATATATATATATATGTGTGTGTGTGTGTGTGTGTCTGTGTATATATATATTTCATGCACACACACACACACACACACACACATATATATATATATATATATATATATATATATATATATATATATATATATATATGTGTGTGTGTGTGTGTGTGTGTGTGTGTGCGCAAGCGCGCATGTGTCTGTCTGTCTGTCTGAATTTGTAGGTTTACTTTGATTGTACAGTGTTTTGAAGTTGAACAGGGATGAGGAATAAAACTAATCAAGGTATTATTAAATACTAGTATCTGAGTTGTTCATATATTTTTTTTTTATCTTTTTGTATATCATATGTACTTGAATTGTTATTTGAAGTTCAACATAAACAACTATATAACATTCTAATTTTTAATCTTTACCTTATTTTATTTTATATTTTTTTCTATCTTGTTCTGGAACAAAAATATTCATATACAATTAAGTAAAATTTAAAATATTATGACACGGCGTGCAAACTCGAGTGAATCTACACACTTGTAAAATCACTTGTATATAAGGAAATTGATCCTCTCTAATTGGGGGAATGTGCTCTCGTTTAGATACTGCACTAGCAATTATAAATCTAATATAAATTTTCTTGTGTGGCCCATGCCATCAAGTATTTCAATGATGTGGCCCTTGGCATGGAAAAGGTTGGACCACCCTGCCTTAGACTGAATAATTAGGTCCTAATATACATAGCCGTATTATCATAAAAGAAATAACATCATTAGCATTGTGTAAAGACCTATAAAACTAATTGGATTGTTCATGTCAAGAAAACATGACTGGTAGTTTAACAATTATAAAAGAATAGACCCACCTAGAATATTAAATGATTTCACTCAGTTTTAACCTTCATGTCTGTGTTTAATAGATGGCTCTAGTGAATGTTACCGATTAAAAGAACTGGGGGTTAATTACACAAATTGAGAAAATTTATAGCCACTCTGATGGACTCAAAAAATAAATCATTATCGATGGATCTTCATAAAGTTAAGAGATATCGGAGAATCAGATCAAAATTGCCATAATTTGCCAGTGTATGTGAAATGAAAAAGTTAAAGAGCACTTTATGTCATAGCTGACTAAGCTTTGAAATTCAAAGCTTATACTGGAATAAGGCTAACTTAATGTAACACATGCCGTGACTCTTCATTACCTTACCACCAATGATTTTAAGGTCATAATATCTTCTGATGAAATATACCTTTCACAGCAACACCACGTTCAAAAATCGAAATAATTTGAATTCGAGGAAGAAAATTCTGGTTTTCGTGAAAAAGAGAAGCTGAGACCTGTATAGAGATTTGAGAGTCCATAGATATTATTGGTAAAATCCAAAGGCATTTTTATAAATAAAGCAAAAATGGGAACAGGAAAACATTTGATCGATGAAATAGTGAGTAATAGTTCTTTTCTAGAAACACTCGGTGTAAAACCTTACTGTTTAGACAGAAATTCTATACTTTCTGTAAAGTATTAATTACACTAACCTAACATTACTTGATAATAAAACACCCAATATCTTCAAACTTCACACCAGTCACGAAATAAAATTGCAATTTATTGTGGGTATACTGAATTGAAGTTCTATCAATTTGGAAAATTTGAGTATGCATAATTATGGGTTCGTATTTAGATAAATATATTCCTTTCTGGTTTTTATTTATAGTCAAATGTTGCCTCAAATATGTGTCTTGTCGAATATAATGATTGATTTCTGGAAATGAAACTGGATTGTTGACTCACTACTGTCTGAATAAGTGTCATCGCCGTTGAGAAAATTGATGTTGCATGGTGAATTATTCCAGTAACTTATCAAGAACTTTATACCTCAAATGTACCGAGGAAAAATATGTATTTAGATACAGTCGGAAGTTCTTGAGCATATTAATGTATTTTCATTGCATGTGTAAGACTAGATTAAATTGATTTCAGTGTTTTTGCCAAATGAGTGACAGATTACACAGAACAGCCGTAAATTTACAATGAACTCTGTAATCATCAGATAAAAGGCAACGCTGCTAAAATACGCTGATGAAAACATTCGGTAAAGCAGCATAGTCACATAAAGCGTGAAAGCTTATATAACACTAGAGAGATGTTTTATTCTTTTTTTAGTATAATTATATTTTTATTTTTGTCTACTTATATTTTAGTATTTATTTCATTGCATTTATTTGATATTTAACTAGACACTTTATGATACTTTAGAGTTTAGACTGTTTCTTTTACGTATGAACATTCTATAACCTATAAAAATAGAATTCCTGTTATTGTTAACTATAAATATCCTTTTTTGTTAATATGATGTTCGGTATATGAGCAAACAAATCATTGTAAAATTATTGTTTTTAATAATACGGGCAATATTTTTGTTTGGTGTTGTGATTGAAACTGAACGATATTCTATTTCTAGTTAATACATTGGTGTGAAACTAATGCATAAGCTAGAAGTATAATCACCAATATGAGTATTAGCTTTTTACTCACATTAAGGTAAGTTTCATCTATAGATCCAAATGAAAGGCAATAGCGCTACCGATTGATGATTCTTTGATAAGACTATATTGTGAGTTTCAAATCTATATCTCTTGAGTAAGGTTTTGAGTATTGAATTTCCTTACATCAAGTTTTTATGGTAAAGGAAGCTGATTCGAGTTCTGTGCTTAAAGTACTGGATTTTAGGGATCACCTTCACATAGGTTCCACAATGAAAAAACTGAGATTGTTTACCTCTACAGCAGGATATCAGGCAGAACATGACAGAGGCATACGCGTACACACTCTTTTTTCAAGTAAAATATTGTGTTTGAATAAAGCTTACTGAAAATGACATCGGCATTTTAAACTTATAACTATATGATCCTCCTTCCCCTCCCAAAAAACAGTCTTATCAAAGCAAAATAGATTATCCTAATTGAGATGTCAGGGTTATCCAGTAAAACAGTTTTCAGAGTCTTCATACGATCAGAAATGTCTACGTAAGAATTACTGCCTTGAAACATATAATTGTCATTTGAAGATTAAAAGGAACTAAGGTTTCAGGTAATATAAATTATCCTAAATGGAATAAATGCTTTACATCTTCGCAGGGACATACACACACATACACACATACAACACACATACACACTCACACACACACACATAAACACACACACATAAACACACACACACACACACAAATATATATATATATATATATATATATATATATATATATATATATATATATATATATATATATATATATATATATATATATATATATATATATATATATATATATATATATATATATATATTTGTGTGTGTGTGTGTGTCTGTATGTACTGTACACACATGCCATATATTTATGTGTGTATATATTTGTGTGTGTGTGTGTGTAAATATCGACTGCAATGACCTTAAATATCGAATTCTAACTTTAGGAATGTATATCCACTGGATATTCCTTTCAGATTGTACCACCCCTGTGTCAAACGATCGTTCATAGTAGCGACACTTCTCCTATTTGTATATATTATCTTTTGTATCTTCACTCTCCCCTCTCACTGACAGCAACCTGCATCAATCTGTGCGCCTATTTCTCATTGTTAACTGTTAACAGAACCGGTTGCCGGTTGGACAAAAAATAGCATGTTGAACTTTGTGACCTTCTTGCCGGAACCTAGTGTGTATATATACTAGATGTGTCTATAAAAAAGTACCCAATTGTTTTCATCTCGCCTTTGAGACAAAACCTAATCTTGGCCCGTTACATTGGTGACCCCGGATGTCGACTCGCTCCTCCCGCCTCCCTCCCCCTCACTGTTACTATGGCCGCACCATTGAAACTTTCGTCGTTTGCCAGAGGAGAAGCGTTTGCTTGGTTTCAGCATGCAGAAGTCCAGTTCCGCATCAAGGGAGTGACTCGCTTAACCACCAAAGCAGATTATGTTCTCGCTGCGATACCCGAGGACACTTTCCCGGAAATCTCCGACTGGCTTTGTGAACAAGGAGACACCCCAACAGCATATGACGCCCTCAAAACATACCTTCTGCAGCAGTACTAGCTGTCGCCAGCCACCTGTATAACAAAGCTTTTTCATCTCTCTCAACAACCGTTGGGGAACCAAAGGGGTTCGCTCGCCCTCAGGGAAATGACCAGTATCGCTCGGTTGCAACCTGCCGCAGACGGCTCTCCTTTTGAGGTGAACCTAATTTGTGCCCTTTGGGTACGCCGTTTACCCGAACCTGTACGTGCTGCCATACCCAATGTCGATAGTCTACTTATAATGGACATGATGACCAAAGACGACGCTCTTATGGAAAGACACTTCATGACCTTCAAGATCTCCATCAATGCCTCCTCTCCTGACGAAGACAATACTTATTCAACCTCAACCGAAGCTGACTTGAATGCCGAAGGACACATATGCCTACCCTAAAACGTGCCGGAGCGGTGACAAAGCCGCCCATCACCCACCACTCGCTCGCACCCCAACCAACGACTTCTACATGCCACAGTTTTCCTACTACCACTCCATATTCGAGGCTGCCGTGAAGAAATGTTACAAGGATTGTCAGTGGCTAAAAAACGTGTAAGTAGGCCATCGCTCATGGCGGTGGCCTCTGGTGTTGCTAAAGTTTTCTTTTCACATGATGCAGGAACGGGCATGCGATTTTTGGTAGATATGAGTGCTTGTCGTTATGTTTTACCAAGGGAACTCTTCAGGAAACGATGTAGTCTGTCTAAGTCTGCCGACATCTGTCTGGTAGCTGCCAGGGGATCTGTGATGCCCACATACGGTTACGAGCACCTCACATTAGCGTTTGAGAAACGGTGAATTTAATTGGAAGTTTCTCATCGCTGACGTCACATTGCCAATCTTCGGTGCGAGTTTCCTCTCTTAGTTCCACCTTATGATCGATTTCACCCATTGACGATTGGTCAACGTAGACTCGTACTTGTCGACACCTTTTCCACCCAGCCCCTCCAACCTCGCCCTCCACATCAACGTACCCACGGATGCCTACGCCCACCTCCTCCCATCATAACCGGAAGTGTTCAGACAACGATACCCATAGTCTTCGCCAAATTAAGACGTCTGGCACTGGATCGATTTGCAGCCGCCAAACAGACGTTCGCTTAGATGGAAGAAATGGGCCTCCAGCCCATGCTCGTCACCCTCACACATCGTCCTGAAGAAAAACAGCTCCCTCCGTCCATGTGGGGATTACAGGCGCCTGGACATTCAAACAGAACCAGATCACTAACCCCTCCCAAATATCGCCGACGTGACCTCCTACCGGTACAAAGCGAAGGTTTTCTCAACGGTCGACCTCCCGAAGGGGTATTATGAGGTGCCTATAAATACAGAAGACATCCCAATGACCGCCATCACCATTCCCTACTGTACATACACCTTCAATTACTCCTGTTTTGGCCTTCGTAATGCTGGGGCCACTTTTCAACGTTTCATGAAGGGCATCTTACGGGACCTGGCCTTTGTGTATGTTACATTGACGACATACTTGTGTTCTCTTCCTCAAAAGAGGAACATCTCTATCACTTGCGCATTGTGCTCGACCGTCTGCCACAAAATGGCACTGTAGTCCGGTACGACAAGTGTACTTTTCGCGCCAATGAAGTGTTGTTCTTAGGGCAG
>NC_090739.1:83199549-83206067 GCF_036898095.1 Palaemon carinicauda
AAAGGTTTTATATCCGCATAGGAGGAAAACCAATGCAACATAGCTTGCATAAAGGAACAATTCTATTAGAATTATCCCAGATAAGGTACATAGAATGATGCTCAATTATACCAATAAATTGACACAGGTGAAGGAGACGCAAGGTTCTCAAGAACCAGATTATTGACAGGCAATAAATAGACAGGTTAACCACAATTATATATATATATATATATATATATATATATATATATATATATATATATATATATATATATATATATATATATATATATATATATACATAAGAAGAGGATAACCCAAAACTTCAAGCATAAGTATGATAGTAAACAGAGCTTGTTTGTCTGAAAGAAAAAACATTAGATGCCACTTTTAAGATACCGAGGTATCAAAGTCATAAAAGCCTGTATTAAAAATCAATGACATTAGCGTTAGAAACGCTCGGCACACATGTCTGCACTTATGCTAGGTTCACCTTCGGAAATGGAACAGTCTGCATGGGCAACACAGCGCCCTCACTTAGTTTGTAGTACAGTATGTAACTACACTCTCACCCTGGAATTAATCGTCCCAATTAAGACCACTGTTCCTCGCAGAGTTAAACAGTAGGGTTAACACCGCGACCCACTGCTACCACAGATCTCTTTTAGTTCCTCTACTTGCTTCGCATAGTGGCGAAAGAACACTCTGGAAGACTTCCAGCCAGTGTATGAACGGAGATGCTCAAAATCCATACAATTAAAGAAATTTAAGGATGAGGCAGCTTTCCTCGGATCGTGACCTGCGGGTGTATTGTCAGGATCCGCTCTGCGAATAAAATATGTGATTTTCGCTCTGAGTTGATTCAGAGATAAATTTGAGCCTGATGTTTCTCCCCTGAATAGTTGACCACCCTTGAAGTCTGAAGTTCTATGAAGATAGACCTTTAGGCATTCTACTGGACATAGAGATGCATCTTCTTTCAGAGGGCAGATTCTCCAGGGACCCCACCTGTTGGTGGGTAAATCATTCTTGGCGAGAAACGTAGGATCCGGAAACAGGTTCAGTTCTCCCCCATCCAGGAACTGAACACGACCTGCCTCTCTCGAGAGGCTACAATCTCACTAACCCTGGCCCCGGACGCGAGTGCAAAATAGGAAAATAACTTTTTGTGTCAAATCCTTTAACGCACACTCTTCATTGCTCAACAGAGAAGCGAAATGAAGAACTTGTCTAAAGACCATGAAATGGGCTTTGGAGGTGCTGAAGGTCTGAGCCTAGCACAGGCTTTCGGGACTTTATTAAAGATCTCGTTACCTAGGTCAACCTGGAAGGCATATAGAATGGGTCTTGTCAAAGCAGACTTACACGCTGAAATCGTGTTCGCTGCCAATCCTTGACCATGGAGGTGGAGAAGAAAGATAAGCAGAAGTCTGTCAAGATCTCCTGCGGATTCTTTGCCTTGACAAAAGGCCACCCATTTTCTCCAAGATGACTCATATTGCCTTCTAGTAGATTTGCACTTATATTCCTCAAGGAAGTCTATACTGGCTTTCGAAATCCCGAAACGCTTTCTCACCGCTAGGGAGAGAAAATCATGAGCTGCAGGGTCCGGGTTTTCTGTAATGAAGCGCAGACAGTTGACTTCTGGACTCGCTGGGTCAGAACTGGATCTGGTAGTAGTACAAACTTCAGCTACAGTTCCAATGCCAGGAGGAACCACACGCTGTTCGGCCACTTGTGGGCCACTATTGCCGCTACCCCTTGAAGGATCTCAGTTTGTTGAGGACCCTCAACAGAAGGTTGTGAGGAGGGAACAGATAAATCTTGGACCATCTGTTCCAGTCGAGGGACATCGCGTCCACTGCTTCCGCTAAGGGGTCCTCGTACGGGCATGTACAGGGGCAACTTCTTGTTGTCTTTCGTCGCAAAGAGGTCTATCTGCAGTTCTGGGACTGATTCAGAATGAAGGAGAATGATCCTGCGTCTAAGGACCATTCCGACTCTATCGGTGTGAACCTGGATAGAGCGTCCGCTGTCACATTGCGGACTCCTTGAAGGTGAACTGCCGACAGGTACCACTTCTTCTTTTCCGCCAATCGGAAAATGGCCAACATCACCTGGTTGAGAGGTGGTGACCTCGATCCTTGTCGATTCAAGTATCTCACAACTACCTCGCTGTCTATCACCAACCTTATGTGGATCGAGTGACGCGGGGAGACTTTCTTTAAGGTAAGGAGCACTGCCCTAGCTTCTAGAAAGTTTTATGTGAAAGGTCTTGAATAGCTTGGACCAAGTCCCCTGGACTTTTTTCCGATGAGAGTGACCTCCCCATCCCTCCTTTGAGGCGTCTGAGTGAATCGTCACCGACGGGGGAGGTGGCTGAAGAAGAACCGACTTCTTTAGATGTCTGGCTTGGGACCAAGGCCTGAGAAGAGTACTTAGCCGAAGCGGCTGGTCTTCTCAGATCTCTTCGCGCGTTTGATGCATAACTTCTCCAAACTCCGATTGCATCCTTTAGCTGTGCTCTTAGCACTGGGTCTGTCACCGAAGCAAACTGGAGAGAGCGCAGTACCCTCTCCTGCTCGCGTCTTGATATCCTTTCGGAATCTAGAAGTCTCTTGACAGAACCCGCTATCTCCTTCCTTTTCTTCGCCAGGGTGGAGAAACGGTGTGGACAAAAGGTCCCAGTGGATTCCCAGCCACTGGAACTTTTGAGATGGAGAAAGTCGAGACTTTTTCTGTTGATCTTGAAGCCTAGGTACTCTAGGAACTGGATCACTTGACTGGAAGCTTGCAAGCATTCTGTCTCGGATGCTGCCCACACCAACCAGTCGTCCAGGTAGGCTACTACCTGAATTCCCTTTAGGCGTAATTGTTTGAGAGCTACGCTCGCAAGCTTCGTAAAAATCCTTGGGGCTATGTTTAGCCCGAATGGCATGGCTCCGAAGGCGTATAGTCTTCGTTGTAGCCTGAACTCTAGGTAGGGGGAGAGTCGATGGCTAATTGGAATGTGCCAATAGGCGTCTGACAAGTCTATAGAGACGGAATATGCCCTCTTGGGCAGTAAGGTCCTTATGTGTTGCAGTGTTAGCATTTTGAATTTGCAATTCACTATGAACTTGTTGAGTGGCGACAAGTCCAGAATGACTCTGAGCTTTTCCGAGTCTTTCTTGGGAGCACAAAACAGCCTCCCTTAGAAATTGATGGGCTTCACCCTTCGGATCACCTTTTTTCACCAACAGTTCTTGAACGTACTCCTCCATAACGGGGGGGTGGAGTGTTGGAAAAACCGAAGGCACGGGGGTGGAGTGTTGGAAAAACCGAAGGCACGGGGGTGGAGTGCTGTACCAGCTCCCGCCCAGTCCATTCTTGAGTAGGCTGTGGGCCCAGGGATCGAAGGTCCACTAAACCCCCGAAATTTCAGAAGTCTCCCTCCTACCGGTATCACCTCACTTGGACTGCCGTCCTGAGGTCTTGCCTTCCTGACCACGACCACCCCTGAATCCCCTTCCCCTTGAGGGGCGTCTAGACGAGCCTCTGGCTGCTCCTCTAGGCTTTGCTCGAAAGGAAGTAGACTGCCCTTCGAACGCTGGGGTGAATGCCGTGGACTGTGTCGACACGGCCTGGGGTACCCACTGAAAAGTGGTGGGGGTTTGTGCCACGATCTGGGGCACTGGGGGCAATGGCAATTGCAGTTGCTGTTGCTGTCTAAGAGGCTTGGCTGGCCGAGACGGTAGCCTAGTCCTCATAGTCTTCCTCTTTGGTTGAGGACCCTCATCCGGGGAAGACTTTCTTTTGATAGCCAGGCCCCACTTCTGGAGAAGGTTTCTATTCTCCAAGGCGCCCTTATCAACAACTTCTTTGACCAAGTCGGTAGGGAAAAGGTCTTTTCCCCAAATGTTGGAGGAGATTAGTTTCTTTGGCTCGTGCCTCACCGTAGCCGAGGTAAACACGAACTCCCTACAAGCTCTCCTTGCCTTGACGAAGCCATAAAGGTCCTTCGTCACTGTGGCCAGATGAGACTTGGCCACTACCATGAACATTTCATGGACCTTGAGGTCACTTGCCATCGTCTCGAGAGTAGTCTGAAGAGATATTGAGGCAGTCAGTCTTTCTTTTGTATCGAACTCACTTCGCAAAAGAAAGTCAGACAGCTTAGGGAGGTCCTTGCCGAACTGACGTCCGGCAATATCAGCCTCCAACTTTCCAACTGAGAACGTAAGATGGACGTCCTTCCAGTCTTTGTGGTCCATAGGCAGGGCCAGCGACAAGGGTTTACACTCCTCTAGGGAGGGGCAAGACTTGCCGGCCTCGACTGCTTTTAGTACAGCCAGAAACCCTTTCTGTTAAAAGGGGAAGGCTCTAGTAGGCGAGGACACAAAGGAAGGGAGCTTCCTATTCAATGCGGCTACCTTTGAGTTAGAGAAGCCCCTCTCTTTCATCGAGGATGAAAGTAGAGCTTGAGCCTTAGCATGGTCCATCACTATGACCTCCTTCGGCTCTGTCTCCTCCTTTGAAGCTGGTTCCTTCCTCAGCCGGACATAACAGTCCGGATATGATGCCTTGCTGGGTCAGAATTCCACCTCCTCCAGGGGAACTGAGCCCAGCTTATCCGAGATGACGATCTTTCCAGTCGTCATCGGCATGTGCTCAGCATACCTCCATGGGTTAGCATCTGAGCACAAGGGAAGGTCTTTCACATTGAGCTTTTTCTGGGGCCCATGTGATTCTACAAGGCACTGCATTCGCAGTTCCATTGTAGCCACCTTCTCCTGATTCTCCTTCTGCATTTGTTGGATCATTCCAACAATAGAAGAGAGGGTCTGTCCCAGCTCTACTGGGAGACCGGCCGATGTAGAGGGAATAGGCTCCGGAATCTGAACCGGAGTAGCCGACACCTCGTCGACGTCTACCTCTACAACGTCTGGGGCTTGAACTTCATCCTGGGCTTCTGCCAGGAGGTCTTCCTCCTGACACCCGTCCACATCAGACATCCTGTCATCTAACTGGATGTCTTGCATCGCGACCGCGACTTCAGCATCCACCTGGATCTGAGCTTAGGGGATCTCCTCTTGAGGCTGGGGAATCACTGCATCAGCTGATGCCTTAGGGAAAAGATACGCCCTCATCTTCTCACTTGGAAGATAAGGGCCTGAAGTGTTCTTTTGGAAGCCCCTTACCCAGGTACGAAGCTTCTTCCTAGCTATATCCCTTGATTCGTCTGTCCTAGGGGAATTAAAGGTCTCAGTAATCAGGTTAGTGCACACAGTACATACCTGAGGGTCCCAATACCGGAGATCATCCTTGGAGACAGCGTATGCTGCGTGTCTCCTACAAAACTCATGTCCGCAGAGGTTCTTGCTGCTGACATTGCAGAAAGCACTTCCCCACTTCGGAGTGTCCTTCTGTAAAGAGAAGAAATTTCCATGAGTATCAAGTGAACTATGTATCACTGGATATGCATAGTATAGCATAACAATTCAGAAAGGAAAGACACACACTTGTGTTTCCCTCACAACCCATTGTTGCAGCCTTCCAAATAATAAAATCAAAATGGTTTATCTCTTCTAGAGTAACCAATGCAAGGTTTCCTGAGGAAACAGGTGGAGCTCACACCTAAGCAATGATTTTAAAATCCTGGATAATAGACAGGAAAGAACTCAGCTTCCTATCTGTAGGGCAACAGCAAAGGGATTTGCAAGAAAACACAATAGTGTTAGAAGACACAGTGCTGTACCAAAACCCTTACCATAGTTTTCTTCTTACTATATATGTTATACTGAAAAATACTAATACAGTATAGGGGGATGTGTGCCGGCCTGCAATTGCCGGCCGGCACACACCACAACTAGCTTTAAAGTATACTACTTAACAGCTATAAGGCGGCAGCACTCTGGTTCAAATGCATGTGCCGGTCGGCAGCAACTGCCGGCCGGCAACAGCCAATGTCGGCCGGCAATGGCTGCCGGCCGGCAACTACACAAGGTAGTACCCAGCTGCCGGCCACACTCTTGGTGACCGGCAGACAAGGGCTGACATAAGCCGGCCGGCAAAGGTACAAGACCGATGCCAGCCGGCAGCAAAAGAACCAGAGGACTACACCTGCCCGGCTGCCGGCCTCACAGGCCGGCAGCCGGGTCAGGTACAGCACTAGAAGAAAAATAGAATGGATGCCGGGATAAGAGTGTACACAACCTCCAAGCCCGGCAACCGAAAGAGTGCATATAAGGAAGGGGAGAAACTAATTCAGGCTTCCTGACCAATGCCGTCTGGCTCTACAGGCAGGCATGGATGAGGGACCAAGAGAGGTCCGGGCAGCACTCGAAAACATAAGACCCTTGCCGGCCAGCAGCTCTGCCGGCCGGCAAGGGGCTGAGTCAATTCCACATCCTAACCTATACTAGGTCCAGATGTAGAACGACGTACAGTACAGTAATGGCTCGGCCATTACGGAGAAAGAGGGGGAAGGGACAAGAGGGTCCTGCCAACCTTGCTTTAGTGACAGATCACCCGCAGCCAAGAAACTTATCTTAGCC
>NC_090739.1:83206567-83284067 GCF_036898095.1 Palaemon carinicauda
CCACGGATACATTAATGCTCTAGTAAACTACCATCAGGACGACATGGCCTGAGCCCAAAAAATGGATTTTGAGCAACGCGAAAAATCTATTTTTGGGTGAGATAGCCATGTCGTCCAGATGGACCCGCCCTCCTTTCCATGAAAGGCCTTGGCAGGATCCCTCCCAATAATACTGTATCTATAAGTACCAGCTCAACGCTACAAGGAATAAAGATGGTGGCGATTATGGCGCCATCTGAGTACTAAAACAGTAACGGAGGAAGGGAACCTTATAACGGCTCCTCTTTTATTTTGCCACTTTTCCAAATCGAAGCGTAAACGCTATGCAGGATGCAGATTGCTATGTGGCGTGTCAAGAATACGTCCCCTAATATTATGCGATATCCTAAAAGGAAACTTTAAGGATATTCGCGCCAGGAGTTAGAATTCTGGAGACCTCAAGTTAAATTCTCTGGGAATATCACTGTAGTCAAATATATCCAAGGAACCTACTTAAAGGAACCTTCCATAAGGACGACATAGCTATTTCACCCGAAAATAGATCCATTTTGTGATAAGTATGGATTTTTTCTAAAGTTACAAAAAGAACTCACTTATCACAAATTGCTTGTATTTTAGTAATTTGAGATGCAGTTGTGGTTCACTTCAAGGAATCAATATTATAGGTACAGTAATCCCTTGGTTATCGCAGTGTTCTGTTTCAGACCCCACTATGAAAAATCGCAAAGATACTGAAATCTAGTATATTTTATTTTTTTTATAAATCTAAACTTCTATAAACCTTCCAAAAAATTATAAACCTGTTATACATCTCAAAACACTTTTTAAGCTAAAACTTACTTTTACTGTAGACACATCCTTATACTGTATATACAAAACTATAAAAAAAATAGAAATCTGAACTCTTATTAACAAATGTACTGCATGGGCAGGTTACGCCAGTGACCAAACTATACATCCATTTACTCTGGTAAAAACGTACAGCTGTATTCAAAATAAGAGTTGATAAAACATGTACAATTCAATGTACATGTAATACTTACATTTGTTCCTACACAATAATTGAAACCATACGAGCATTTGCTGTATTATATCTGCTATAGTAAAGGACACAAATTAGTATAGTTCATAAAAATACAAATTATTTTTAAAAATTGTTCATTGTATGGTATGAAGGAATAAAAACTACAAATAATTTTTTTTTTCCTACACAAACTAGAGTCATTTATATGAGTTACTCCTAGTCTCTTTTCCTCTACGACGAGATTGTAAATAAAAGGATTTGATTGCATCACTCTTACAATTGCTAAGCAACCACTGCGTATGCGTCATAGGACGCCTGCACATGACACTCTTCACACTCTCCAGGTCAAACACTTGTGGGGCAGTTGAGGCGGGATCTCTGATAAATGATTCAGGTTTGTATAGCCAGAAAAAAATACAAATCATTTTTAAAATTTGTAGTGGATTCCTTCACAAAAACTTCTGAGTTATTTAAATGGGAGTCTATTTTAGGTGGAGGGAAGTCTCCATTTAAGAAGTAAGCCTGTCCTCTCCAATAGATACAATTACTTTTACGTAATAGCAAAAGATAAAAGTGAATAATCTGTGAACTGTGTAGCCGGCTTGGAAAGAGGCAAGGCCGTACATTCAATCCTAGGGGATATGATTCTTTGCCAAGGGGTGAAATCATATGAACATCCTGTTACATAAAAATATATATCAAATATATCATCAAATACAGAAAATCTAAGGCATTCTTACTTGCATTAAAGTGAATTCCAAGTGTAGAGTTCAAGTTCAATCAAGATCACCATTCAGCTTTATACCCATTACATACCCTTATAGAGCAGAGAATAATTGATCCCAGAGATAAAACAGTCACACGTCTTGTAAGAGTGTACAATTAGATTATTTGTTATACTGCAACAATAGTTCCTAAAGAGGTGTCCAAAGACCTGTGTACAATCTTTAAGATAATGGTTTGTAAAAGTGGTTTGTTTCTTTCATTACATCAACTTTGAGTACTTGTGCTACGGAGTGGTTTTTGCGGAAAGCTAAGGTTGCGGCAAGCCCGCATATTTACGTGCTCGAGAGGGGGGCCGTCCTCTTGACGCTTCCCAAGAATTTATATACGTTCTCATGAATGTTTCTTTCAGCCAAATGAGATAGTGTTTTAAGGTAATTTCATTTTGGAGCGGCCAGTTCTCACGAACAAATTGGAGACTTTAAGCCTAAGATATGTTCTCTTCAAATATTTAGGCATAGCTCTTATGGGACAGAGTAACGTCATTCGGGTCATCAGTGACCTCTTTGAGAGACAAGATCGTGAAAGAGTCAAACTTGATATCGTTTTCAACTGGATTCTGGGTTTTGGCCCCAAAATACTGGAACAAAGGACAAAACTAGTTATTTCCACCATCTGGAATGTGACGTAAGATAAGATAGACCTTGTAATTTACTTACTTTCTTGGCTGAAGCTAAGGCAAGGGGGAAGATGGCTTTATACATAGGTTTGTAAGTGGCTTTTCTTAAGGCCCTTAAAACCTTCATCACATCCCAGGTAGAGGGTTTGAGTTCTTTAGGAGGACAAGACTGTTTGAAACTCCTGATGAGAGCCGAGAGTTACCATGACGAGGAGAGAGCAAGCCCAATCAGTTTGAAGACCTTACTCAAGTACAAGCAGTAGCCTTTCACCAAATTAACTGAATGGGATTTCCAAACAGTCTGCAATCAGGGGTATAGTGGCCTTGAGTGGAGCAATATTCCCCCTACAATACCAATCACAGAAGAGTTTCCGCTTAGCTTAGTATACTGCTGCAGAAGACTTTTTTAAGATATCCAGAAAGCTGTTTCGCATTTGGTCTTGAAAAGCCTTTCTTTCAGAGGCCATGGTGGATAGTCCCCAACTGTGAAGAGACAGGCAATGCACTGCGTCATGGAACTTTCTTCAGTGGTTGTCGTAACAGGTTTGGCCATGGAGAGTTTCAGCAGGTTTGAATACCACTCCGCTGCTGGCCACTTTGGAGCTACTAGTGTTACTCTGACTCACTGGGATGTTTGGACTCTGTTCAGTATCTAATGAATCAGACAGAACAGTGGAAAGGTGTATAAGTCTAGTCTGTCCCATGGGTGTTGAAAGGCATCTTCCATCACTGCAGCTCGGTCTGGGACTGGAGAGCAATACACTAGGAATTTTTTATTCAAGTGAGTGGCAAACATGTCCCGAGATGGGGAACCCCACAAAGTCAAAAGTCTTTTTGCCACTAACAGAAGCAATGACCATTCTGAACCAACGTTCCTTTTCCCAGGGATGAACCTCGCCAAGAAAAATTGCTTGGGACTTTGTACACTTGATTATCTCCACTACTGCCTCCTTGTTTGGCTAAATAGGTCACAACTGTGAAGTTGTCGCTCATAAGCACCATGGAGCAACCTTTAAGTGTCTCTTGAGAAGTGGAGTAATGGTAGCTGCACTGCTTTCATTTCCAGGAAATTGATGTGAAAGGCTTTGCTCTCTTCTGACCATAGGCCCAAAATTGGCTTCCTTCCTATGTGAGCTCCCCAATCTTGGCAAGAAGCATCTGAGAACAGGAATTGCAGAGGAGGAGCCTGAAGGGGGTTTCCTGCTAACAGGTTCTCCTCTTTCAGCCACCAATGGTCCTCTACAACCTCCTGTGGCACTGACAGCAGGGTTGCAGGTTGGTCTGATGTCTGCAACCACGGGGTCTTCAGAGTCCACTGCACCGAGCAAAGATGCATTCTTCTTAATGGGATGAGTTTCTCAAATGAGGAAGTTTCTGGTAAGTGTGTGCAGGAAGAGGTTTCTCTTTCAGAAAGGTCACTGCTATTTCTCTGAATCTTGAGATTTTGTTGGCAGATACAAAAGCTCTGTCTTGAACAGAGTCTGTCCATGCCTAGGAACCTCTTGGACTTCTCCAGGTTCGGGTGGATCATTAACTCCTTGCACAGGTCTATGAGTAGATCCCTGTGACTCGACAGGAGAGCTCGAGACTCCGCCAAGAGGAGCCTGTCATCCAGATACCTCAAAAGTCTGAAGCTCATAGTATGAGCCCAGGCACAGGAAAGGCCAAAGACTTTGTTGAAGACCTGAGAGGCTGCTGACTGGCCGAAGCACAGCACCCTGAACTGTGAAATATCTTGCCTCAAAAGGGAAACCTTAGATACTTCCTTGAAGCAGGATGGGTTTGGACCTGAAAGTAGGAATCTTTCAGGTCTATGGTCAGAAGGAAATTGTTCTTCCTGATGGCGTGAAGAAGAGTGAGTCTTCGTTTTGAATTTTGTTTGTAGCACAAATAGATTCAAACAGGAGAGTTCTATGACGGATCTCCAACCTCCCGTCAGCTTCTCTATCAGAAATAGGTTGCTGAAGAGGCCTGGCGAGTCACTTAAGACTTCCTATATGACTCCTTTGGCCACTGGTGGTAAGCTGGGGGACATACCCTTCCTGGGAGAAGCCTTTGCAACTACAGCCTCTTCGTCCAGAAAAATGTCTTCTCCAACAATAGACAGGTCTTGGGGGCTTGCCTCCCAGGCTGTTGTGAATCTGTTGAAGGCAGAAGTCGTCTTTGCTGCGGAACTGGCTCAAAAGGTGAGTTCCTTAGCTGTTGCAGGGGGCAGACAATTTTGGTGCAACTGCCCTTCTTATCCTAGGAGTTTGTCCTAACCTCTCTACCTTCTCTTAGAGTTTTAGCTACATCTGATGCAAAAGGAATTCTATGGCTTTAACACCAGATGAAGATAATTCCTCAAATTGCTTAAGGGTATGTTCTTCCCTTAAGTTTTCTGTCACAGCAAAGTGGGATACTGCTCTAGACCAGTGGCCTAGTCCTGAGCAGGCTTGGATTGCAGACATAGTTGCTACCTCCATGTTTGCCATTTTGGCCCCTGAAAAGAGGGAGGAGAGGTTGGACAATTTATCAACTGGTGTCGATTGGTCCAAAATATCAACAACAGCGTCAATAAAGAATGGGCTCTTAACGGCGCCAGTGTACATAAAATCTTCTCTGGCGCGAAAGGGCTAATGGCAGTAGATTTAAGGACCTGCTGGCCTAAGGGAATTTTCAGAGACAGACTTGAGTACTAAGTAGATCTAAAGTATCTTTAGTTTGGTTAGAAAGCACTACATATGAGATACATGATTTCAGGTGTAAAAAAACTAATTTCTTTTATATCTTTGAACCTCAATTTGGGTGATGTGGGCTCCCATTGAAAGAAAAAGATAGGCCATATATAAAACTAAAATAGTACAGTATACAATAGCCAAAATATTAGACTTGCATTAAATCAGTATAGTTAATTGGTTACAAACTCCCAAAATACTTAAAAATATAGATCTCAAGATTGAATCTCTAAAGATATCTTTTTCTAATTGCCTTTCTATATAACCCCAATACCATGTAACGTGTAACCGAAATTTTTACTATAGACACATTCTTACATAAACTGTACATAAATGAAAAAGTTTAAATCTGAGCACTCATTACCTATGTGGTGCTTGCCCAGGCTATGCCATTGACCAGAGTATATGTCCATTTACTGAGGCCAAAAAGTACAGTATAGCTGTATTTAAATTAAACACAATTTTAATACCACGAATGTGTCACTTAACTGTATACAATAAAAGGATTTTGAGCGAAGCAAAACATCTAATTTGGGGTGAGATAGCCATGTCGTTCTGATGGAAGTTTCCTATAAGTAGCTTCCTAGGGTATATTTGACTACAGTGATATTCCCAGAGAATTTACCTTTAGGTCTCCTGAATTCTAACTCCTGGCGTGAATAACCTTAAAATTTCTCTCAAGGATATCGCATAATATCAAGGGACGTATATCTTAATACGACACATAGCAATCTTCACCCCGAATAGCATTTTCGCTTGGAGGGGGAAAGTGGCAAAAATAGAAGAGGGGCCTTTATCAAGGTACCCTTCCTCCGTTACTCCCTTGAGTTTCTAGATGGCACCATCGTCGCCGCCAAGTTTAATTCCTTGTAGTATTGAGCAAGGTGTTACAGATATAGTAGTTTCGGGAGGGATCCTGCCAAGGCCTTTTCTATAAAAGGAGGGCGGGTCCATCAGGACGACATGGCTATCATAAGGCTCAATACTACACAGTATTCTAGAAGTTTTATTCCAGCTGTTACCAAGTCATGGAATAATCTTCCTAATCGGGTAGTTGAATCAGTAGAACTTCAAAAGTTCAAAGTTGGATAAAATGTTTTTATGTTGACCAGGCTGACATGGCTGACATGAATCTTTTTATAGTTTAAATATGACATATGTTTTTGACATTGTTAATAGTTTATATAGGACATATCTGTTTTGACGCTGTTACTGTTTTTAGAATGATATATTGTTAATTTATTCTCATCATTTATTTATTTCCTTATTTCCTTTCCTCACTGGGCTTTTTTTCCCTATTGGAGCTCTTGGGTTTATAGCATCTTGCTTTTCCAACTAGGGTTGTAGCTTGGCCAGTAATAATAATAATAATAATTATGCCCTTCTTACAATCTCCAATGCTGTACAGAAATCCCTTGATTGTGGTCGGGAAGTTCGTATGATTGGCCTTGATTTTAGTGCTGCCTTTGACCGTGTTAATCATGAGGCCCTTGTTTTCAAACTCAAACAGTTGGGAGTGGGTGGGTCGTTTCTTAGCATTATTATTGATTTTTTAAGTAATAGATCTCAAAGAGTTGTTGTTGATGGGCACCATAGTGATTATAGGAATGTGATATCCGGTGTGCCACAGGGTAGTGTTCTTGGCCCATTACTTTTTATACTATATACACATGACATGTGGTTTGGCCTAGAAAACAAGCTTGTTGCATATGCAGATGATGCTACTCTCTTTGCACCAATTCCATCCCCTGAATGTAGATCTAGGGTTGGTGAATCCCTTAATAGAGATTTAGCTAGAATTAGTGCATGGTGCAAATTATGGGGTATGAAGTTGAATCCTAACAAAACTCAAAGTATGATTGTAAGTAGGTCAAGGACGGTGGTTCCTTAACATCCGGATCTCAGTATTGATAATGTTTCTTTAAATATGTATGACTCTTTCAAAATTTTAGGTGTGATTCTCGACAGTAAATTTACTTTTGAGAAACATATAAGGTCTGTGTCTTCTTCAATTTCACAAAAAAATAGGCTTATTGAGAAAGTCTTTCAAGATTTTCGGTGATCAATCTATTCTGAAGAAGTGTTTTAATTCTTTCAATCTACCTTGTTTTGAGTATTGTTCTCCTGTCTGGTCTTCAGCTGCTGATTCTCATCTTAATTTGTTGGACAGAAACTTACGGTCTATTAAATTTCTTATTCCTGATCTAGATATTAATCTCTGGCACCGTCGTTCAATTAGTTCATTATACATGTTGCATAAGATTTTTCACAACTCTGACCATCCTTTACATTCAGATCTCCCTGGACAATTCTATCCTGTTCGTAATACTAGGCAGGCAGTTAATTCTAATAGCCAGGCCTTCTCCATCACGAGGCTCAATACTACGCAGTACTCTAGAAGTTTTATTCCAGCTGTGACCAAGTTGTGGAATGATCTTCCTAATCGGGTGGTTGAATCAGTAGAACTTCAAAAGTTCAAAGTTGGAGCAAATGCTTTTTTGTTGACCAGGCGGACATAGTCTTTTTATAGTTTATTTATGACATATTTGCTTTTGATGTTGTTGATAGTTTATTATATGACATGTCTGTTTTGACGTTGTTTCTTATTTTAGAATGATTTATTGTTAATTTGTTCTCTTCATTTATTTATTTCATTATTTCCTTTCCTCACTGGGCTATTTTTCCCTGTTGGAGCCCCTGGGCTTATAGCATCTTGCTTTTCCAACTAGGGTTGTAGCTTGGATAGTAATAATAATAATAATAATAATAATAATAATAATAATAATAATAATAATAGGAGGAGAGTGGGCGATTGATTGGAATATGCCAATAGGCATCTGCCATGTCTATCGAGACTGTGTACACCCGTTTTGGCAGCAGGGTCCTTCTGTGTTGAAGGATTAACATCCTGAACCTGTTGTTTTCTATGAACTTGTTGAGTGGCGACAAGTCCAGAATTACTCTGAGTTCTGAGTTTGTCTGAGTCCTTCTTGGGAACACAAAACAGCCTTCCTTGGAATTTGCTGGACCCTCCTTATCACCCGTTTGCTCAGGAGTTCTCGGGTATATTCTTCCAGGATGGGGGTGGAGTGTTGGAAGAATTGAGGAAATGATGGTGGAGCTGTCCTCCAGCTCCAACCTAGTCCTTTCTTGATTAGGCTGTGGGCCCAGGGATCGAAGGTCCAGCAATCCCGAAATCTTTGGAGTCTTCCTCTTACCGGAGGCATCTCATTGCTTTGGTTGTCCGGAGGACTTGCCTCCTTCACCGTGTCCTCCCCTATCCCCTCTTCCTCTTGAGGGGTGCCTAGAGGAGCCTCTATTCGACCCTCTACCTTTGGGGCGAAAGGTAGTGGTCTGCCTCTCAAAAGCAGGAGTAAAGGCTGGTGACTGGGTAACCATCTGCTGAGGCCCCATCTGGTAAGTGGGTTGGGGTATTGCCACCATCTGGGGCACCGCGGTCATTGGAACTGCGGAAAGTTGATGTTGTTGTTTCCTGACAGGGCGAGAGGGCAACCTTGGTCTCTTCGTCTTCCTTTTTGGTTGGGGACCCTCATCCAGGGAAGACTTCCTCTTCGCCGACATGCCCCACTTTTGGAGAAGATTCCTGTTCTCCGTGGCAGCCTTGTCAACTACTTCTTTGACCACTTCACTCGGGAAGAGATCTTTTCCCCAGATATTGGAAGCTATCAGCTTCCTGGGTTCGTGTTTCACCGCAGCTAAAGCAAACACGAACACCCTACATGCTTGTCTGGCCCTAACAAAGCCATATAAGTCCTTGATCAGCGTTGCCAAATGTGGGATCTATTATCGCTTCCCATTGCCTCCAAGGTATTCTGGTGGGACAGGGATGCGGCAAGCCTTTCCTTTGTCTCTTGCTCCCTACGCAAGAGAAAGTCAGACAACTTAGGGAGGTTTTCGCTGAACTGGCGTCCAGCAATATCCGCCTCCCAACTGAGAGGGTAAGATGTTTTTCTTTCCAGTCTTTGTCATCCGTAGGCAGAGGTAGGGATAAGGGTCTACACTCCTCAAGTGTAGGGCAAGGTTTCCCAGCTTCTACTGCCTTTATAACTGCCTTAAACCTTTTTCCACAAAGGGAAAGGCCAGTTTAGCTGGAGCAAGAAAAGAAGGATGTTTCTTACTCAGGGCTGGCACCTTCGAATTAGTGAAGCCCCTGTCTTTCAGACTGCTTGCCATCAAAGCTTGAGCTTTCCCATGGTCATTAACTATGACCTCTTTCGGCTCTGTCTCCTCCTTGGACACAGGTTCCGCCTTCAGACGGACGAAGCAGTCTGGGTAAGACTCAAAGCTGGGCCAAAAGTCAACATCCTCAATGAGGACGGCTCCCAGCTTCTCTGAAATGAAGCTCCCAGCTTCTCTGAAATGAAGATCTTCCCGTTTGTAATTGGCATGTACTTTGCTTGCCTCAAAGGGTTTACTTCAGAACAAGACGGAAGATCCTTCACGTTGAGTCTCTTGTGAGACCCATGGGACGCTGCGAGATGGTCCATCTTTCTCCTCAGTTCAGCGTCCCTTTCTTTGTTTTGCTTACGAAAACTCTCCATCATCGGCATGAGATTAGCCAGGGCTTTTCCTATTTCGTCACATGGAGGAGCAGAAGACATAGAGGGCACTGGTTCTGGGGCTGGAACCGACGAAACGGACTCCAATTTGATGTCATCCTCTTCAGTCTCAGGAGCCAAGGTAGACTCCTCTTCTAGACCCTCCGCAAGAAGGTCTTTCTCGGTGTCCTCCGACGCCTCTGACATCCTCTCATCTAGGTGGATGTCCTTCATCGCGTCAGAGACATCCGTATCTACGGAAATCTGGACGCAAGGGATCTCAGGTTGAGGCTGTGGTATAACGGCATCCGCAGTTGCCTTAGGGAACAGATAGGCCCGCATCCGTTCATTTGGAAGGTAAGGCCCCGTGGCATTCTTCTGGAAGCCACGAACCCATCTGCGCAGCTTACTCCATGCTGAATCCCTTGACTCCACTGTCTTAGGGTCATCAAAAGCCTCAGTAACCAAGGCTTTGCATACATTGCAGTCCTGGGGGTCCCAGTACTTGAGAGGTCCCTTATTGATGGAACAGAGAGAGTGCGCCTTGCACTCTACATGGCCATAAAAGTCCTTGCTCCTGACGCTGCAGAAGACTCGCAGGCACTTACGGTGGTCCTCCTGTAAAGAGAGGAAAACTAAATGAGTATGCGGTAGTTCATCTCACCTGATAAACTATATAAATATTATCATTAATGTTTTGCATATTTATTGCATATAGCTTAGGATAGACAAGCTGGAAAAGAATTAGGAAAGACACATACTTGTGTTTCCTGTCCAGCCAATTGCTGTGACCTCCCCCAAAATTAAAACCTAGGGTTTTCCTATTCAGGAAACCCAATGGAAGAGCTCAAAACCTGTAAGGATAGATAAGTGTAACTTAACACTGACTTCCCAAAGGTTTTAATAATGAGGGTTATTTGTAACTGATCATCTATCAGTAAATGGAATGAAATCTTTCTTTCCCTATATAATATGGTCTCAACAATAGACTGTGCATAGATACACAGGGTATGTTGGAAAATTAACTACTGTATAATTTATACTATAGTTTTCTGTCTGCAGTATGATCTATACTGTAAATATACTGGCTCCTGTACAGTCATATACTGTAGTTCTAGCCGGCATGTTGCCGGCAAGGCTAGCACCTGGCAGCACAGTCCAGCCAGCGCCTTGCCGGCTAGGGTGGTGGGGGCAGCATTAACCCGGTCGGCTCCTGCCGGCCAAGCCAGTTCTTCTGGCACACTAGTCCAGCTGGCGCCTTGCCGGTTGGGGTAGTGGCCGGCAGCATCAGCCCGGCCGGCACACTAGTCCAGCCGGCGCCTTGCCAGCTGGGGTAGTGGCTGGCAGCATCAACCCTGGCTAGGTTAGTACCCAGCGGCACTAGCCGATAGAGAGAGAAAGCAAGTAGTGAAGGGTGCCTTATTGAATGTGTATCAACAGTAAGTAAGGATGTAAGTGCTCAGTCTTACTGCCAAACTCCAGAATGAGGGTTCAAATGGAAGGGGAGAATGTATCATTCAGGCTTCCACCCAAACACAAACCATTGCCGGTCTCTGCCGGCCACTGGTATGTGAATGGCAGTTCAAGAGAGGACTGAAGAACACTCTACAGGAAAGGGGTCTCCTGCCGGCCCAGCCAGCACAGTCTTCCCCGGAGCCTTGCGTCCATAAGGGAAAGCTGAGCGACTAAGCTACTACAAGTAGGAGCCCCGGCCGGCCCCACAACCTGCCGGCAAGCGATGAAATTGTAGGACGATGGCTAAAGGGTTGCGATGGCTAGGCCATCGCTAAAGGACAGGGGGGGGGAGGGTCCTGTTTGAGGTGTGGAAGGGGCCGGCAGGGTTGCCAGTCCATCCACACCTTTAAGAAACTCTATTTCAATATCGGCGCCATCCTAGGCGGCAGAATATCTATTCTCCAGCCTAGGGTCTGCCAATAAGGATAAGGGGCCGGCAGCAAGCTTGCCGCCTCCTCTCAACAGGAGAGAAATAGAGTTCCAGTGCCGGCGCCATCCTAGGCGGCAGAAGAGTATCTATTCTTCAGCCTAGGGTCTGCGAGCACAGGACTTGTCTACTAGACCGCAGGGAGAAGGTGCGGCATCATACAACCACTTCAGGTGCGGCCTAGGGAGGTCTAGCCTCCTATGCCGGCAGCCTAGTCCGACAGTGGAATGACTATTCACCCTGCCCGCCGGCTGCCGGCACAAGACTAAATACTCTGAGGTTCGAACCGAAACCCAAAACCTGTTATCTGCAGCTAAGGGAAGGGACAGAAAACCCTACCCTAGCCTAGTCCTGCCTGAATGATAACTCTAGGCATGACCAACTAGGGTTGTAGCCTAGGGCTACACTCAGAGGGAAGGAGGGATTACCCTTAAATCTCCGCTGGAGACGAGTATCGGTTTATATAATAATTCTAGGAGATATCTATCTCCGCAGACAGCCATTTTTGATTCTCTCAACATGGCCAAACCACCTCAACACACTTTCATATCCACTCTAGCTGCTAACTCATTTCTTACACCCGTTCTCACCCTCACTACTTCGTTCCTAACCCTATCTACTCGAGATACACCAGCCATACTCCTTAGACACTTCATCTCAAACACATTCAATTTTTGTCTCTCCGTCACTTTCATTCCCCACAATATATGTATTAAGATAACAGTAACACTAATATACAATGATTACACTAACACAATAAAAATTCAAAGAAAAATTATCAGTACAACACCACTAACAAAGTTCTACTCAGAAAGTCTGAAGAATACTGTAATGTAACTCTTGAGCCATCGACTGTTTTGCTTATGGGGTAGGGTAATGTATGTATCACACTTTATACTAAAATCACTATAAACACACTGGATAAGGACAGGTTCTTACATCACAACATGATTCTGCAAGAAGACTGAAGCGGTAGATACACACAAAGAGAGACAATGCGATAGTAAGGCCAAGTCAGTGGGAGATGGGGTGTTGTTCTGCGCAGAGAGGATAAAAGTGTGAAGCAGGTCAGGTGCAAAGGACTAGGAGAATCTTTATTCAATAGGTAATATGGTTTTCAGTATTACTAATGACTGAATCCGCAAAGGTAGAATCCATGAATGTCAAGGGGTGACAGTAGTTTTTAGTAAAAATACTTCTCAAATTTTATCTAAGGTCAGTTTTAATGAGATATCAAAGTTTAAGGGTGTTTCATCCCTGTTGCAGATGCACAATAATTTTAGGAGTTAGCCTCCTGGCTAGTAGTGGTAACATGTTTGCCAACCATTTGCATGGCAGCAGATCGATACCCACCCGGGACTGTAAGTTTAAGCTGTTTTAATGGGAAGGCAACTACTATAGTTTGGCACCACATTGGGAAGGGTGCTTGCCCGGCTGAATTTCTGGTGAGTATCTTCTGATGAAACTGGAACTGAAACCCAACACCTTTAACCTTTACCTTCACGATGCTTTGTCATAAAGCTTAGGAAATTATTGAACTAAAGGTCTACCTGCTGACTCATCAGCAGTCATTGCCTGGCCCTTACTGATCCTAGCTTGATGGAGAGATTGCAGCATTTCTACCTTACCACAATTCAGAACTAAAAAAAAAAGACAATCGTGTATTTTTACAAACAACATATTACCAAAAACTAAGTCCCATCGGGAACAACACTTACGTGATATTATTAAGATATCCTCAAAACATATAAAAAAGTTTTACTGTACTGATAACAGCAATGATTTTTAAATATCTTCATAATCATCCCAAGAAGATATAAAGAGTTGAAAAAGATTAAACATCCGATGTTAGTTGAAGCTGTAATGATGCTGAATTGAGTGGTATAAACAGTTTTTAATGAATCAGAACTTGACTTAATCATGTTAGAGTATTTTTCAACATTAAGGTTACGAAAAGTTTGAAAGGGAGAGATATTTCATATCAAACGTTGTCTTCCTCTGTGTTTTCATCTTCCTGTACAGAAGGATGAACCCAGACTTTACTTACTAGCTTTCCAGTTTGTTGACATCTGGGTACACAAGCTGCTGTACATTTGTTTATTAAGGAGTTCGTTTCAGCATTATAAGAACTAGTGCCTACATTTATCCCAATAGAGTTAACCCGTGATGAGCTAGAGGATGAGCTTGCAAACTTACGATGCACACTACCAGCTGAAACATGATACAATTGATCAACTTTAGCTAAAAGTTCATCAGCAACATTAAGTTCAAAGGGAATCGTGTGAAATGTCATGTCCTTCACATATGAAACAGTTGCTTTAGAACCCTTACTTTAGCAAGCGGAAGGATATTAGGATCCAGACTGCCAAGTCAGTCTTCTGCCTTGCAATCTAGTTGTCTAAATCAGAAACTAAGATTTTGTAGATGCAAGGGTTTAGCAGTAGAAGAGTCTAAATTAAATAAAGAATTTGAGGCTCTGTGAGAGGACCTCAAATCTAAGGTGCATTGAATCATCTGAACCCCTACTATATGGAACACTATCACCATTAGGCACAACTTGGGAAGTCGTGTTAGGGTTAGCAACCTGGCGAGGAAGATGAGAATTACTGCCTTTCAGTGAAGCCTCATTAGCCTTCCGAGGTTTAACAAAATAATCTTAAGTAAGGCTACGGTATCTAAACTCAGTGCTGAACTGTCCACGACATGAGACACAAGAGATGTGGATCATGAAAGCCCAAAAACAATTCCCTTGAACCATCTATGCAGTAATTGCTAACGATTCCAGATGAAGACATTTTATAAGACACCTATTTTCTCTAAGAATCTGGAAGACAGCGTGTGTCAGACCAATGCCATACAGAGACTGAGAAGACAGAGCCCCTGGCACATCACAGCTTTGCTTCTTGGCCTTAAATTGTTGAGTCTGTCTCATTAATTTACTAGAAGCATGTCACTAATGAATAGAAAGAAAATAGGATATTTAAAAATTTTAGTGGTAAATATTGATAAATACAGCTTCCAGAAAAGAAGCAATATGATCATTAGGGGAGGTTCATAGAAATACATATCCTATAAATGTTGAACTGCCACCACACAAATTATGATACAATCTAGTATGACATACCTGGACAGTACTTTTCATCAGAGCTGTTTGGGCAGTCGTTAACTCCATCACAAAGAAGGGCAGCAGGTAAACAAGTCATATCTCCACAATAAAATTCCGTCTCTTTACAAGCATTAGCTGTTAAAAAAAAAAATCGTCACAGTTATGATGATGATGATATTAATTTACAAATGGTAGTTAAATTACCTTTATATATTTTCTAAAACCAGAGAATCAAATGAAAGGCAGAAACTAAAACAGTCTTTCTTCTCCATCACAAGGCTCAATACTACACAGCATTTTAGAAGTTTTATTCCAGTTGTAACAAGAATGTTGAATGATCTTCCTAATTAAGCAGTTGAATAGGTGGAACCTCAGAAATTCAAAGTTGCTGTGAATGTTTTTATGTTGAATGGGCTGACATGACTCTCCTCATAGTTTATATATGACATATTTATGGTAACTTTGTTTCTGATCTTAAGATATTTTGTATTCTTTATTTGTCAATACATAAATATATATAATACATACAACCTATGATATATAGTTTTACAACAGCAAACATATGACAGAATTCACAATTATTTAATAGCGAATACAGGTCCCTACTTAAGAACAAGACAAAAAAAAGCCATTAACAGTAAGTCCCCTATATAAGAACTCAGCCGCCTAAGAACTGCCACAAATAAAAACCCATGTTCATTAAACCAGAAACATTTTGAAAAAGTGCAAAGCAGAATACTCTAATTAACTTCTTTTTGAAGGAATTATTGATAAATAAGTAGGCTTAACTCACTTGAGATAGGAGTTGACCGGAGGTTATGAGCTGGTTGCCTATGTACTTGATCTTATTCTTATGTAGGGGACTAGCAACAACTCAAGGGCTTAAAAATACTTTAAACAGTGTAATGTATAACAGTATGTCTTATCAACCCACTCTCCACTATTATTTGTTTATGAATACTGTCCTTTATTTGAGGTTGTATGACATGATTAATATTGCATTTATGTAATTTTTGTCGAGGCTCTTTTATAATAAGTTATCTGAAGTGCTCTCTTCTCTAAGGAAAGCTGGGTCGAAGAAAGTGATAACTTTTATATTAGGTAAGCAAAATTTCAAGGCCTTGCATAACAATGGCTTTTATGTCTTTACAGATGAAGTGATTTCCCTGAAATCACTGTTAATATTGTGAATACTGTCTGATATTTGCTGTGACATAAATGTGGAACCAGCAACAGGCCAAAAATTATTACTTCAATGATTAGGAATTTGTGGGCTTCCCTGTGAATATTCAAATTTGTGAATGTTAAAACCTCTAAATGTTAAGGAATAAATACAAACGAGTCATGCTTATAGACTTTCTTAGGGTCTACCTGCATGATATATTCTTAATCTAAAGCTGAAATACTTACAAACATATCAAGCAAAAGTTTGGTATTATAGTGGGAAGAGGCCAAAGGGAAGCAATTATTATTATTATTAATTGCTAAGCTACAACCCTAGTTGGAAAAGTAGAATGCTATAAGCCCAGGGGCTCCAACAGGGAAAATAGCCCAGTGAGGAAAGGAAACAAGGAAAATATGAATATTCTAGAATAACATTAAAATAAATATCTCCTATATAAACTATAAAAACGTTAACAAAACAATAGGAAGAGAAATTAGATAGAACAGTGTGCCCGAGTGTACCGTCAAGCAAGAGAACTCTAACCCAAGATAGTGGAAGACCATGGTACAGAGGCTATGGCACTACACATGAACAGAGAACTATGGACATTAGCAATGGCAATGGGGACATTAGCAATACTACAAAATCCTATTTAGTACCATCCAAAGTCCATGCCATGCCAGTACCTAGATGCGGAGTATGAAGGATAAAAAAGAAAATGCTTACGACATTCTATTTCATCACTTCCATCCTTGCAGTCCATGATGAAATCGCAGTGGAGTCTTTGAGGAATGCACTGACCACTTTCACATTCAAACTCATGAGGTAAGCAGGTTGAGTTAGATGGAGGAACACCTGTTACACATTCCTGTATAATTAAAAATGCTGTAACTACCGTGAAAAAAATTTCATATCACAAATATTTATATTGTAATGCGATATATTTTCTTAGCTAACATGTAATTATTACAGTATGTATATTCATGACTGTATGGATTCTATACTAATATAGTTAAAACTGAATTTTTAGAACAAAGAAAATTGGTTAACTGCAAGTAATAGAAAAAACTGGGAAGTCATTGAGCTACACGAAAGTTTCACGTTTTACTGTTTACCACTTACACGCGTAAAAGAGACATCATCAAGAGCAATATATGTGTGTCCAGGATCGCCAGTTTCTGCTTCAAAGACAACAGTGAAATCTTTATCGGATGACAACATTAATATGTCTTCTTCCCAAATAGGTGGGCGCTTTGCTGTGTGAGATGTCACCAGTGACCTGAGGTCATTTTCATCTGAAATTCATTATAATTATTGTATAATGAATTTTAATAAAGACCTCATATCATACCTGTACTTAAGTATGCAATAATAATCAATTAATGTATATTATCACAAATAAGATAAATTTCAATCTTAGAAATCACCACCAAAATAGGGGAAAGTCTTATACTGTACACCCAATCTAAAAGGAGAACCTGAAGTCCAGTGGCTTAGAGAATCCCCCTTGAATCAGATTATAGCATATGGTAAAGGTACTCTCTTAACCTAGCATACCACTAAATATTTTTTGACTGAAATTTACATATGGAAAGGTATATCAATAATAAAGGGATTTTGACGAAGGAAAAATCTATTTCTGGGGAGAGACCTGTGACGCCCGGCGAAAAAGTCCTTCTTTGTACTTTTTCTGATATAAATCTTCCAAATATACCAGAGAAAATTAAAAGCATGGAATGCAGAGGTTACAACCCTCGCGCGAGCACCTTGTTGGTGTCGTATATCTAACAAGGGCGTTTGTAAAACACTATTCACAGGCTGTCTTCCATTTAGATAATCCCTTCATCAAAGGGGGAGGGCCGTGACAGGCCCTAGAGAATACAGTTGGGTTACCCTACCGACACCCACCACTCGCGCTCACTAGGTCATCCTTCTATTTTGGACTAGCCAGCAAAGTTGATAAGTGTTTTGCCCAGTGTTTTTCGAAGTGATTGTCGTTAATTCAACATGACTGACGTTGATACTTCACCCTTACCAATGTTAAGTACCATAGTTTGTTTTGGCAGATTTTGACAGTACCGGGCATTTGTTCTGTTTCCAATATGGTGGTTTTTAGTTTTGGAAGCGATTGTCTTGCCGAGGTATCGGCAGCCATTTTGGGTTATGTTCGCTTCGGTAAATATTCTAGTTAATTTTGCCCATCTGGTACTCTGTCATCTTGGTTATATCACTTACGTTTTATGGCCTTTTAGTGTTATCATTAATTTTTACTATGGTATTTATTTGCTTGCAAGTCCAATTTGGACCTACGAAGAATAGCGATTTAAAGAATAGCGAATTAAAGTTTAGCGATTTAGTCTGTTAGTTTGTTCTCGCCTCAGAGGCTTCGATTTAGACTATATCCTTGTTTTTTTGTTACGTTATTCTTCGTTCTTGGTTATTACTAAGAAAAGCAATCAATTTTATTAATGTTCTTGTTTTATTGTGTGATGTTAGTTTTTTATTATGTAACCTTGAGAGCGAAAACAGAGACTGCTCGTTCCCTGTTCTACAGATATGAGTTATTCCTTCTCTCGTTTTCTTTGTTAGCTCGAGTAAGAGAGGTGAATTTCCCGTTCTCCGTTTTTATACGATCACGAGTTATTCAAGCCTCCTCTTAGTATCAGAGTTGATGATAGTACGTTTAATATTATAAACGTTTTTATTGATGTGGTTACTGTTAATATAGCTAACAATATTAATAGGTACGTTAGTGTATGAGTCATTAATTGGGGTCGTTTTATACCGACACCCTTAGCTCCGAAGTTATGCTTAGCTCCGCCTTGAGTTATGCTCCGTTATATGGATACTCATTGGGTGAGAACTAGTTAACGTTCAGGAGCAGATTTTGGAGTGCAACGGTGTAATCCGGCACTCGGACTCCGGCTGAAGCCTTTTACACACGAACCTTTGTCATGTTTGATCATAATTACACCGTTACGGCCGGCTTCACGGGAGATAACACAATCATTCATTGAGGTTAATGTTATCGTACCGGGAACGGTCACGATATCACGGTGACGGGCCTTTGCTACCGGATCTCCGGTACAAACAGAGATCAAGCAGACGGCCAGAACCGGAGTTAACAATGTGATACCGATGAAGACTAAACAGTTTCATTATTACGGTCCCTTTTTCATCGAATCTCCGGCTTCACTGGAGATAACACAAACATTCAGTATTAGAGAATGTTATCGTACCGCTAAGGATCACGTTTTCACGATGACGGACCTTTGTCACTAGTTCTCCGTTACAAACAGAGATCAATCAGACGATCAGAATCAGGGTATGAACCCCTTTTTCATAAATAATCACAATATCGTTATTACGTTCCTTTTCATCGAATCTCCGGCTTAACCGGATATCGTACAGGCGATCAGCATTGAGGTTAATATTAGTTTTCCTCTGGTGTTCACGTTGTCACTATGACGGACCTTTCTACCGGGGATTGTTACCGGAGCTCCGTTACAGACAGAGCTCACTCAGACCACGGGTGGCCAATCTCTTGTTTTGCTGTAAAGGAAAGGATTTAACATGAATACAAAGTAAACTGTACTTACTTTAATGACACTTTGAATTTGCGTTGGTAATATTCATTAGTTATTCTTGAAAGTCCAAATAAAAATATATGAACATAACTATGCCTATATTTATGCATATATTTAATTCTAACTATGTATAAATATGGATAAATATCCATACAACATCGTGTTCAAATAGAAATAAATTGATTATGCCTATATTTATGCATTTTCAATTCTAACTATGCCTAAATATGAATAAATATCCATACAACATAGTGTTCAAATAGAAATAAATTGATTGTGCCTATATTTGTGCATATTCAATTCTAACTATACCTAAATATGAATAAATATTCATACAACATCGTGTTCAAATAGAAATAAATTGATTATGCCTATATTTATACATATTCAATTCTAACTATGCCTAAATATGAATAAATATCCATACAACATAGTGTTCAAATAGAAATAAGTTTCCACTCAGTACTGGGAACCAAACGTTGGCCCCTTCTAATGAAGGGCCGGGTCGAGACTAACCATGCCATGAGAGGCTATCTACTGTTCCTTGAAACTCTGGTCAGTGAACAGATGAATCAATAGAATACTAATAGCCAGTAAATAATGTTAGACCCGGTTCTGAACGTCTGAGTCAGGGGTGGCCAACCTGTGGCGGATGCGCCAACAGTGTCACATTTCATGAATACAAGTATCGAACTATACCCCAAAAGATAGTACATTAAATGATTTTTCTTTAAAAATGATTTTTATGAGTTGTACAGTTGATCCCAGCCTGTGAATAGGATCACTAACCAAAGTTCAAGGAACATCCAGACTTATGTCCCCTTTCTTTTACAGAAGGTTCGCCTACATGGTTCCCGTCAGGATGATGATGAATCTCTCTGGCCTGCAAGAGAGGCTCTCCGCCCTTGGTTATCAAGGTTGGGAAGAAATGCTCCATCTAGAGGTCCCTATCTCCTCAGAGTGTCCTCTCTAAGGTTGGACGACGACCCCATGGACGGGCAGGTAGGTGGGGATGAATTTTGAGCCTTCAGCGTTGCAATTACCTACGTCACCGACCTAGGACCCTTAATGGATCCTGATGTTCATGTTACCCTGCATAAACCGTGACTGCTAAAAGCAACACATTCTAGGGAAAACCAAGGGGCTATGACGGAGCTCAAAAGTATGGTAGTGAGTCAGTTCCAAATATACTAGAGAAAGATAAAAGCATGGAATGCAGAGGTTACAACCCTCGCGCGAACACCTTGTAGGTGTCGTGTATTTAACAAAGGCGGGCGAAAACCACTATTCACAGGCTGTCTTCCTTTTAGATAATCCCTTCATCAATGGGGAGGGCCGTGACAGGCCCTAGAGAACACAGTTGAACTACCCCACCGAGACCTACCACGCGCGCTCTCTAGGACATCCTTCTGTTTTGGACTTGCCCGCAAAGTTGATATTTTTTGCCCGGTGTTTTTCGACGTGTTTGTCGTTAATTCAACATGACTGACGTTGCTACTTCACCTTTACAAATGTTAAGTACCATAGTTTGTTTTGACAGTTTATTGCAGTACCGGGCATTTGTTCTGTTTCCAGTATTGTGGATTTTAGTTTTGGAAGCGATTGGCCTGCCTCGGTAACGGCAGCCATTTTAGGTTTTGTTCGCTTCGGTAAATTTTCAAGTTATTATTGCCCATCTGGTACTCTATCATCTAGGTTTTATGACCAATTTTATTATCATTATTCATTATTAGTTTTTACTATGGTATTTATTTGCTAGCAAGTCCAATTTGGACCTACGAAGAATAGCAATTTAGTCTTTGTTATAGTTTTGTACTCGCCTCAGGAAGGTGCTCGATTTAGACTATATCTTTGTTTATTTGTTACGTTGTCGTTATTCTTCATTCTTGGTTATTACAATTTCGTCATGCGGATTCCAATTCAAATCTGGAGAGTCTGCTAATGCTCTGACGTCCATGGTATACAGCAAATACCCAAACTAGGACCAGACTGAACCATTTCCTAGCAATATCAATATGCATATTACTGTATTATTGGTAGTGTTTTTTTAGATTGTTGGTAAAATTCCAATAAATATAAACCACATTAATATTATACAGTGAACCCTCGTTTATCACGGTAGATAGGTTCCAGACCCGGCCGCGATAGGTGAAAATCCGCGAAGTAGTGACATCATATTCACCTATTTATTCAACATGTATATTCAGACTTTTAAAACCTTCCCTTGTACGTAGTACTGTTAACAAACTACCCTTTAATGTACAGAACACTTAATGCATGTACTACAGTACCCTAAACTAAAACAGGCACAAATATTAAAGGCGACTTTATATCATGCGTTTCCTAAACGCGCCAAAAAGCACGATAAAAAATGGCAACCAATGTTTTGTTTACGTTTATCTCTGATCATAATGAAGAAACAAACACATTTACACATCTGTGTATAGGTTAGTTTTTGCATTGATTTTATTGATTATTCAGTACAGTATGTTGATTTTGTTATTACCAATGTTTTACTTAATTTTTCTTAGGACTTCCAAATGAAATGTTTTTCTTGATGACGCCGCCTGAAACGACGGCTCAGTAAACAAACGAAGGCATTAAACGCGCATGATGAAAGTGATAAATAATGATATTACAGTAAAAGCTTTTAGAAAATATGTTATTACAAATATTATTTACCGTATCTGTATAAAATCATACATACGTAGCAAAGCAAGAAAACAATTTACGAGAGAGAGAGAGAGAGAGAGAGAGAGAGAGAGAGAGAGAGAGAGAGAGAGAGAGAGAGAGAGAGAGTTGTTTTACGTACGTAAATGTAAATTTTAAACAAAAAAAAAAATAGCCCCATTTCATATAAAATAGGTTATTACAAATATTTTACTTTATCATATTACAGTAGTCTGTATAATACTGTAAAGTTCAGTACAGTATATTGTTGTTATAGTCGTGGCGATGAAATTCTCACGAAACAAAAACACGGCATTCAGTTACAACAGCTGATTCATTCTCTCTCTCTCTCTCTCTCTCTCTCTCTCTCTCTCTCTCTCTCTCTCTCTCTCTCTCTCTCTCTCTCTCTCTCTCTCTCTCTTTGTGTTATACAATACTTACATATAGATGAAGAAACTAAAATTAGTTTTCTTAGTGTCAATTAAATACGAAATGAAAAAATTATGCCGAGTTTACATCCATTTCAATCGTTGCTAAAAATACGGCATCCGATTTCATCAGCAAACAACTATTTTTTGGGAAACATCATTTTATTCTAGAAAATTGCTACTTTTTAAATAGTTAATTGCACATTAAGAAAGCATGTACTTTTGTTTTTAAATTTCGGGTGTGTTTTAAAAATCGAGTATTGTTGACTTCTTTTTGTTTTACTTTTGGCTGTGATTAGATCAGCTGACGTCTAGCTGCCACTCTTAGGAGTGTACGAATACACTAACAAAGTATCGATTATACCATTTCTTAACTTATTCAAACCGTCTACAGTATAGAGTTGATATTACATAAGCACCAATGTGTTATAACCTATAAAATTATTTTGTTTATTACATTTAAAACACACACACACACTCTCTCTCTCTCTCTCTCTCTCTCTCTCTCTCTCTCTCTCTCTCTCTCTCTCTCTCTCTCTCTCTCTGAGGGCTACTTTTCACTACCTCCCATTCCTTACCTCTCAATCTCTCTAACAAATGATATCTTTGTTGCTCCTCAAAGTTTCATTTATATTGAAAATCAATCATGATTCAATTTTCCTTACTTTCTCCTATCTCGCACCATCGGTCACATCACGGTATTTTCGAAATTTCCGGAAAATCCGCGATATATGTATATACATGCGTTATGAAAAAAATCCGCGAAGTGGTGAATCCGCGATGGTCGAACCGCGAAGTAGCGAGGGTTCACTGTAATTGTTTGGAAGAGTTTCAAATAGTTCAGGCATATGAACTTATCTCATGTTTATACGTATGATAAAACAGTTGGATAGTGGAATCAGTCTTTTCGTGAGATTCATATTGATACCATAAAGTATTATTTCTACGAATCTCACACAAGGTTCAGTTGTACCCTTGAAGGTAGCTAAATGTTGATGTACAGTATATCCTAAATAGTCATGCCCCCCCCTCCCATGTAGTATTATGCTTATATGGCAGTTTATGGCAATAAATGACCTTGGGCAAGCCAACTAGGAGATGCCCTTTCAGTCTTCTTGTCGTAGCTATTCTATGAATCTAGATTGTGTATTTTGAGTTTAAAAGAGTTATTTAGCTTTAAATTAATCAGGGATGTCATTTACTGGCTTACATATCCATTTCTTTGTTGAATGTTCAAGTGGTTTGTTGCTAGTTGATAAGGGGTTATCATACCCTTTGCATCACTTATCAAGAGGATCATTATAATTTAGACCATTGGTGTTCTGAATGCATAAATTTAACAGTCCCTCTTATGAAAGATCATATAAACAACTCTAAACATAAAACAAAGTTTCTTTTAAGTAAGGGGAGAATCCCTAGAAGATGAGGCTGATGGATTAGTAGGGATGATGATGATGGAACTGCTCAGGCAATTATCAAACACTCAGGGGTTGGTAGAATTGAGCTTCATAAGTTTTTTACTAGATTTGCTATGCTTGTAAAAATCTGAAAAGGCTAACACACCTTCCGATGGAGGCAGTGATACTAGCCTATCCCTAGACTAACTCATTAAGTTTTGTTTAGTGGTACTAATGCATAAGTTAGTAAGGGTTCTGATATTACAAAGAAGTTTTTGTTTTCTGAAGTATAGGCCACATTACACTTCCCTTACTTTCCTTTACTAGTCGACTTGAAAACAGAATTTTCATAATATCTTAATTCCGTGTAATATATTTCTTGCTTTCTTCAACCAAACCTCTCACTATGTCATGTTAGAGGTTAGATTGTTCTCTCCTTTTCAAACATTTTTCTGTTGAATGAGGCTTTAGAGTGAGGGCCTACCTTTACTTCTCCCGTAATTTTGCAGAGGGGAACGGGCGTTCCCCCCTTAACCCATTCACATCCAATGCTTGAAGAACTCAAGACGACAAGACTGGAAGCAGGGACAGAAGGCAATATTTCTGCCAGGATAAACCAACCAGGTAAAGGAGTTAAGACTCCACAGCAAGAGTTACATAGCCCAGGATGAGAAGTTGCAGTCATAGGTCAGGTGATTACTAAGGTGGCAGAGGAGGACCCCAAGGGATACTAGCTCTCTGCCTGGATACGGCTAGGCTATAGGAAATACTGTGCAGGCAAGCCTAGCCTACATAGCGGATGAGGGATACTCAAATGGTAGGGTAAGTAGACTAGACAAAGGAACTGTAGTTCCTAAGACAATAAAGGGTTATGGCCTAACTAGGAAGGGAAAGGGGCAACTAGATCACCCAAGAAGGGTTTCTAAGGTGGCAGAGAGAAATAATCCAAGGAAAGAATAAAAATTTCTTCTACTTAGGACCAGATTAGATAGCTCAAAAGACCTGATAGCTCACAAGCTATCCCGCCCATCTATATAGCAACGAAATACACTTCAGTCACCAGGGAACTGGACTGGGAGGGGAACAATGTTCCACAGCAAGTAGATGCACCAACAGGCAAGCAAGGGGGGGAGGGGGAGGATGGGAGACTCAATAATTGGTGAGGCGGCAGGAGAGGAAGGCCTAACTGTAGAATTAGAACTAATATAGCGTTCTAAGGGGACTGCAGTAAGAAAGTACAGAGAACGAATCCTCACAGCCAGCTGCCAGCCTACCAAAAACTAAGAAAAGAAGCCTAGGGATCGCTAAGGCGACACTAAAGGGAGGTCTACCTGTCAGCATTAGAACAAGGTTAAAGTGTTCTAAGGGATGGACAAGTAGTAGACATAGGGAACAAGTTCCCACAACCCGTGCTACCTGGCCAAACACTCAGGCTAAGTAGAAGAGTGAAAAACAGTCTCCTTAGGACAACTGTAAAACACTATCCACTGCTCCCAGAAGGACCTTCAGGGCTGCAGTTCCCCACTATGACTCATCAACAGCATGGGAGGATGGGCAGCCTCAGGAAACCCGTAAGGTTAAGTGACAGAAGGTGATGGTACATAAGTACAAATCTACCAGCCATGGCCGACAGTCAAGGTAGAGTTAGCCTAAGCAGAGACTGATAAAATGCACACATGCAGAAAATAGTAAAAGGGGGGACCTCATAACCATACCACAATTGTAAAAGAATATTGTAAATTACATTCTTACAATACTATGACAAAATAACTAAGCATTTCTGAGCAATTTGGATACATGAGCCACCGACGCCAACCATACGACAGCCGCGGGCAACAAAAAGCATGCACATCATAAAAATATCGGGGTGGAGACGTAAAATTCTTCAACACAAAAGGAAATGGTACACAACTTAGTCGATGAGGAAGAAGCAGAAGAGTCCATGATCGCAAAATCACTCAAATAAGTTACAGAAACATGCAGAAAAACTCCAAAGAACTGTCAAGATGGCGCTACTAAGGAATGAAAAACCAGGGAACGTGTTCGTAGTACCTCACTTAGATTGGAAGTTGTAATGGCTCTCTTGCTCATGGATCTAATCTGATCCCTTATCCTTAAGAGACAAGGTTAACTTTCTTCGGCGAAGGATAGCCGTGGCTAGTTTTAAATACATCCCTGTTGTATACACGATATCTCTCGGGATATTCGCTCCAGGGGATAGAACCCTGTGATATTTCTTAGGTTAAATTCTCTGGTATATCACTTGCAGAAATGTCCCGTGTAGAAAGCTGCCTTTGGAGAACTTCCATCAGGATGACATGGCTCGACCACAAAAAGGAAAATGTGCGAACAACTACTGAACTGAAAAAGGAAATAATTCCCAAGCACGAAAACGAAATGTGTGTTTCGGATCTTGCTCTCAAATATTCTATGGCATAATCAACGATACTGACTATTCCAAAGAGTGAAAAAATAAGAAAGGGCACTAATGTTGCTCATTCCAGTAACATCATCCGACAGGCATTAGGTGTAAAAGCCGAAAAGACATCTTGTCTATCGCCTTAAAGCCAATCCGTCACCCCGCTGCCAGTGACTTCATCGAGATTTAGAGGTATTTCCTCCACACCCAAAGTTCTTGTTCCTCCACCAAGTTGCTCATCCACTTATATAACTGTTGGTAAACATGGATTGCTAAGATATACTGCCTAGCATGAAGTGGGAGATGATGAATGGAGAAGTATTGATTTAAAAGCTCAAGATACAGATGACTGGCATAATCTAACCGAGGCCCTTTGCATCAACGGGCTTAGGAGGAGATGAGATGAGAATGTTGCTAAAGGACTGACTACTTTAATGAGACAAAGGCCTCAGACAGTTAAGGAAGTGGAGTTGTTACTTATTTTAATAAATGAGAAATACTGATGAGGTGACAGCATTACAGTAGTGAGAAGTTTATCTGAGAAACGGCACTAGAAATCTATGCTAAGTGGGGAAATTCAAGTTTTTATTAAAACTCATCCTGATATCATAATAACCAATAGGGCTTTAAACCTCTTCAATTGTATTGTTATGTCTCATTACCATAAAATTCTACAAAACATGCAAAAGCAACAAACATTGGATCAATTTTTGATTAAAGAAAAACCTAACCCAAGCGACAGAAAAGGGAAAAACCCTGAACCTCAATTATCAGATGTTTTTATGAAAGGGGATTCCCACTCTCAGCAATAACTCCTCCCTTCCTTCCCACACCACCATTCAATTACGCCGTCATATCGCAACTAAAAAAGGCAAGTTTTCTCATGCTAAAATTACTTCTGTTTTTATTTTTATTGAGAGTTGTATGCGATTTTGTATTTACTGTGCGTAAAAACTACATAACCCCATCACTTTTTTTATGGTAACATGTCATGTTACTAGCAAATCAACATTATTTGTAAGGGGAAATAATGATTTGGTATTCCACCATCTTTTCGAAATGGATTAAGGTCGAATACCGAGGTAGTATACATAATATTCGATATTAGATGATTTAATTAATCGTAATAAAGTAATGACCTAACATATCATGCAAAAACATAAAAAATAAATACCTTGCAGGAAAACTCGAAGAGTTCCCAAGTTAAAAGATCCTTCAGATGTGTCACTTAAGTAAAACCAAAATCTGATGAAACATATTGAATTTGATGGTGGATACATAAAAACAGGACCAATTGCTGCTAACTTCCCTGGTTCTGTTGAATCACCTACATAGATATAATATCCTGGAAAATTCAAGCTTATTTTAGAAATAAAGTGAAATGGAATGTTTGTAGACTTTTATCTCAAATAGGTAACTGTAGATACGTGAAAGACTTCATGGATGTCTAGTAATAGTTTACTCATATTTATATTATTGTGTCTATGTTCTTGTACAATTAATGTAACTCCCTAATACATTACTATGTCTAGAGTAATCACGTCTCTTACCTGTAATACGTTTTGCAACACTTACCTGATTTTTAAAAAAATTTTTATTTACTCACTCACCTGATGTTCATATTGCCTTTGTCTTCAGAAGCTTGGAATGTTGACATTACCCATTAAAGTTAAGTAATTTCCTGTTTTCTTTTTTCCAATATACTTATGGGTTTAGTAAAGTAATAAGACATACCAGTATAAAAAAACAATAACATGCTGCACATTGTATCACCCTTCAGTATCAAAATCAAAATAATTCCCTATCCTCTAGACATCACTAGTTAGTGAGGGAGGAGGGTTGGCATGTATTGTATATGAAAACTTGGGGAGTAAAAAATCAATTTCAACATTAAAATTACATTTATTTCTATAATCTCTCCTGATGTTCATACTGCTAACCCCAACAAGCAAAGGAGAGATAGGGCATTTAGTTTCCCACAATCAATTAATTAACATCCTAGACTTATAGTCTAATAATTAGTGACAGCCTTGTTAATGGCTTCAAGGGCAGAGAGTAGATTGTAATCCATAACTAAGTTGCCAATAGATCCATCTTGCCAAACAGAAGGTTTTAACACTACACGGAAACTGGAATTACCAATCCTACTTTGAATTTGGTATAAAAATTAATTGATCCCGCCCAAATGAACTATGTATCTCTACTAACTTATTTGCATATCTTTAAAAAGAAACGGTTATTACCAACACTACTTTGAATTTAGGATAAAAATTTATCGATCTCACCCAAATGAACTATGTATCTCGAATAACTTATTTGGAAAACTTTAAATACTCTGTCTGGAAGACTAATCTTTATTTTCATCTTTCTAATAATATATTTCAAAGACCTTCCTAACTCTTTTTTATTGTTTACTTACTACTTCCTGGAACTGATTCAAATTTGTTTAAAAGAAACTTGTCCATACAAGTGAGGTACTAATACCTACATTTACCCTGGAAGAGAAAAAACATGTGGTGAGCTAATGGCCGAGCTTGTAAGTAAATAATGCATAAAGCCATTTAACCACTGTGTCTCTTATACAGATTGATTAAAAAAACATTTGGTTTAAGGAATCATGCAATTTACCAAGCCATTCATATAACATAGAGATTTTAAAAGAGCTTTTAATTCATCACGAAGAATGACATAAGATACTGACAACCAGCTTGACACATAAGGGGCAGGTGGATGCGTAGAGGCATTTGTTATTGTTGTTAGACGCTGGTAAGTCTTATCACTTTACAGTATTATTATTACTACTTGCTAAGCTACAACCCTAGTTGGAAAAGCAGGATGATATAAGCTCCATCAGGGGAAACAAAGAAAAATAAAATATTCTATGAACAGTAATAACATAAAACAAATATTTCCTATGTAAACTATAAAAACAAGAGGAAGAGAAATGAGATAAAATAGTGTGCCCGAGTGTACCCTCAAGCAAAAGAACTCTAACCCAAGACAGTTAAAGATCATGGTACAGAGGCTATGGCACTACCCAAGACTAGAGAACAATGATTTAAATTTGGAGTATACTTCTCCTAGAAGAGCTGCTTACCATAGCTAAAGAGACTCTTCTACCCTTACCAAAATGAAAGTGGCCACTCAATAATTACAGTGCATTAGTTAACCCCTTGGTGAAGAATAATTGCTTGGTAATCTCAGTGTTGTCAGGTGTATGAGGATTGAGGAGAATATTCAAAGAATAGGCCAGACTATTCGGTGTGTAGGCAAAGGGAAAACGAACCATAAACAGAGAGAAGGATCCAATGTAGTACTGTCTGGCCAGTCAAAGGACCCCATAACTCTCTAGTGAAAGTATCTCAACGGGTGGCTGGTATGAGAGTATGAGAGGCATTCGAGTATTGGAAGGAAAGAAAATAGGGAATTTCTTTATTTCAAGGGATATGTTGATATTCCAAGCTTTCGGAGACAAAACCAATATGAGCCGTAGGGAAGATTTATTAAAAAAAAGAAAAAAAGATTGCTGATCTGGTAACATTATGACATTGTCGTCACCATGACTTTCCTGGCTATTGCCAGGAAAGCCCAATTTTGTATCATCCCTGTTGTAAAGCATTTCCATAATAAAAACCTATATGTATTTAAGAGGTTGGTGTTTCCTTCTCTCTTACAGTAGAGCCTCAAGAGTACACTATCCCAATATACATAGCTCAGTGGGAAATACAGTAACTACTAAAAAAAACATGTTATTAAGGTATATATAGTTCATAAATTTATCATTCTAAATAATTTTTTAAAAATATAGGTAATTACACACCTCCTTCTCCTAATGTATGATCTTCAAAAGGTCCAACTATTGTATCATTTGTTCGATTTGCCCGATTCCAATTAATGTCGTCATTATCAAACTGCTTCCACTCACATAATTGCAACCAGTCTTCATGGTCAAAATTGCAATCCCCCTAATAGGTGATAGACGAGTATTACAAAGAATACCATGATAACAAAGCTTAAGCAAATTTTTTGTTGTTGAAAAAATATAAATGTATAGAAGCTGATTCCTCTGCAAGACAAGTGTTAAATCCAAAACATAGAATCCTTTAACTGACAGAGTTTAATACCTAACAGGAAAGATCAGAACAATCTTCATATTCTACTAATCTGATTTTGTACAGCAATGACAAATTCTTGTTCAACAACATACATTATACAAGTTTTTGGAAATTGTTACTGGTCATGAAAAAATAAATTAATTGATAAAACATATAACAGTGTACTTTTGCCAGTCTTTAATGATAAAAATGATGTAATCACACTGTCACTTCTATCAGTCTTTAATGATACAAATTATATAATTAAGCAATGAGATCACCAAATAAGAAAACCTTACCAATTCAAAAGACTAGAGAGAAAGATTGATGAAAAATTGAAAGATGAACAAGCCGGATTTAGAAAAGGTAGAAGTTGTACTGACCAAATTTTAATCTTGAGACAAGAACGACTAAGCAAAACAGTAACAGAAGCGAGACTGTATGAATGAAGGACACTTTTCCATAAACAAAGAAAGTTGATATTTAAAGACTATCAACATCATTACAAACCCTAGAGAATTTGCTACTACCCTAAGTGCTAACATCCCCATTACTATAACTAAATCTACAAACCTCACCTCCTCTGGATTCTACCGTAATTTGGAATCGCCTTTTCTTTTACATTTAAAGTACGTCTCACAAACATGTTTAGACACTAGCTTGACATTCTTCCTGGTAACTTAGCAAACTCTGAACATCTATGTCACATTACTGCCCTCAACAAATAAAATGAGAATCCTTATCCTCGAACAATAATCTCTGAAAATTTAACAAACATGACAAATTCGTTAGGTAATTTGTATTTTTCCTAACTATACAAACCTTAGCTATTTAATATGGGTATTACTTTCAGCTACGCCGAAAGTAATACCCATATTAAATAGCGTGGCTTTTATTTCAGTTACGGAACAAATTAATTTTAAAACCAGTAAAAGACCCCATGAATACACTAAAGCTAACTAATACTAGAAAAAACTAGGCAGGATACTCAATCTGCAAAAGATTGGAGCAAATGATAAAGGTTGCTGCATGCTTCATGATCGAGTAGTAGGTTGGCCAGGGCACCAGCTACCCATTGAGATACTACCTCTAAAGAGTTATTAGGTTCTTTGACTGACCAGAAAGTACTACAATGGATCTTTCTCTCTGGTTAGGGATCATTTTTCATTTTGTCTAAACATACACTGAATAGTCTAGCCTATTCTTTTCACATTTTCCTGTCCTCAAACACTTGACACCACTGAGATCACCAAACAATTCTTAACAACTGCAATGCAATTGTTCAGTGGCTATTTTCCTCTTGGTAAGGGTAGAAGAGATTCTTTAGCTATGATAAGTAGCTCTTCTATAAGGACACTCCAAAATCACACCATTGTTCTCTAGTCTTGGGTAGTGTCATAAGCCTCTGCACCATGGTCTTCCACTGTCTTGGGGTAGGGTTCTTTTGCTTGAGGGTATACTAGGGCACACTATTTTATCTAATTTCTCTTACTCTTGTTTGTTTTAAGCTTTTATATTTTACATATGAAAGATATATCTCTATGTTGTTACTGCTCTTAAAATATTTTTTTGGGCTCAAGCCATGGCGTCCTGATGGAAGGTTCCTTTTTGGTAGCTTCCTTGGGTATAAGACTACTAAGATATTCCCAGAGAATTTAACCACAGGTTATCACAGAATTCTAACTTCTGGAGCGAGTATCTCAAAGGTTTCCCTTTAAGACATCGTATATCAACAGGGGACGCATGTCTGAACGCGCCACATAGCTATCTTCACCCCGAACAGAGTTAATGCTTCGGTGTGTAAGGGTTGAGAATAGCTGGGAGCCGCTCCACAGCCAATCTCACTCGTGGCTACTACTGATACTCGAGACGTAAACAAACGGGCGCCATTGCTCAAATGACGTCACGCCCGTCTTCATCCTTTGTTTAGTAGCTGCCCTACTTAGACGGATTTTCCCTGTGTTACCTTTATCGTTTTGCATCTACGCTATGTCGCTACCTTCGGCCTCGCCTTCTTCTGGAAAGTTGAGTACAAGGTTCCAGTATTGTTTAGTTAAGCTCTGACCGTAAAGTAAATATTACTTTCCGAGATAATTGCTGTTTTGTGGCAGAGCTGTGCCTCTACCGGACCCGCCATTTTATGGCGTCGTTGTTGTTATGCATGCCTTATTTAGTTAGCCACAACAACGCTTCCGGCCTTATTTACTAATCGAATACATTAGTTTATTTAGTCTTCATAGCTAGGAACTTTTATATCGTGTTTCGACGCTTTTTATCGGTCATCGATTGACCTCATACCAGTCGGCTACTATAGCCCCCAGGCCAGAGAGCCTACATATAAGTGTTCATGCATGATTTATTAGTGATCCTAGGCTAAGTTATGAAGATAGTGGCATTATTTTACAATACTTTTGACCGTGATGCAAATGTTTTTCGCCTTCAGGGACCATATAGGGGATAGGTTAGTTAGTGACTCTTTCTAACCTAACCTACTTGTAGGACCCCTATATGCTTCCTTCATCCCCTGCCTTGGCATTCCCTCTAATTAGCCTTGATTCCTTTTCTGAGTAAAGGGATCAAATGTCTAATAGAGTATATATCGCCTCTCAGTCCTCCCTAAGGGAATGAACCCCCCTTAGGGTTGCGTCCGAGAGTGAGGTTAGGCTAGCCCTACCTCTATGGCTAGGATTGTCTATGACTTTCCTGCGATAGCGATATGTCTTCTTCCTTTCCTAGTTCAGGACTTTTAGCCCTGCTCTAGGTTGGGTTAGGAAGGTTTCTCTGTTCCATGCTGAAACTGTACTCATGCACCGTTTTAGCCGATCTGCCTTATCTTAGGTTAGGGAGTGTCCTCCCTTTCCCTAGTGGCCGCTCTGGTACAGAAACCCCTCCTTGGAAGACTTCTCTCTTCCCCCTTCCCCACCTATCTCTTGTATAGCCTAGCCTATGCTTAGGTTAGTCTATACCCATCTGTCCCCTGTCCTACAACTCCTCCTTAGGGTGGAGTAGTAGGGCTACCCGAGCTTCCATGTGCAGTCCGCTCTGGTACATATACCTTCATAGTGTCCTATGGGGTTAGTTGCTAGAATTGTTCTGCATATGGGAGTCTCCCCCCCCTTTGGGTGTCCCCTAGCCCTCCCTTGGGCTACCTAGCTCCCGGTCCTCAGTGACCCCTGCTCCTGGATGTTAGAGCCTGCCTCTATCATCGGTACACCCTCTCAGGGGAGGGGGGGATGTCCGGAGTCCATGACGGAACTTCCTGCATTCCTTCCCTCCCCCCTGTCTCTCTCCCTATCCGGGTGCTGGTCTCTTGCCGCCTCTACTGTCGGCAATACCTGCCTCCTACCTTGGTGACTCTCCCTAACCTTGCCGCCAGCCCCCCGTGTGCCGGGGGACTGCCGACTGCCGACTGCCGCCGGCTACTACCGGTGACTCTCCTTCCTCCTAGCTTGTCGTCCGCTCGCCGGTCGGCCGCCGGAGTGCCGGCATCTACTGCCGGCAATCCGGTTCCGCTTTAACCATCCTTATCCCAGTCACCAAACCGGCATCCTCCGACTGCCGGAGCCGCCGCTCCCCTGCCGGCGTGCCGCCGTTGTACCGGCGGCCGCCAACCTGGTATATGATTGACTTTAAACATTGTCTGTCCTAATGCCAGAAACTCTGCTGGAGCGAACTCCGGCATGCCGGCGGCTTGCCGGAAACCCCCGGAGGCGTCAAGAATACTTGCACCCCCTTCTTCTAGCTATCATATGACAATGATAGCCCTATACCGCAAACAGATAGGCTGTTTCTACTATTAAGATCAGTACCTTGGTACTGTTCTGTTAGTGATCATGCTGTCTCTTTGCATTCTTCTAAATTCCAGCATGCTGCGTGCATCTTAGCGCGGCTGGTTGCCGGAAGCAGTTACCTTAAAAGGAGGCCTTCTAGCCCCTAGCTTGGGACCGAATGATCTCGGTCCCAATCTTACCCTTGGGTTTTTTCCACGGAATTCCATTGCCCTATGGAACTCTAAGGAACTCTATCCGGTGCCTTCGGTCGCTCGGATTATCCAAGGACCAAGCTTACGGTAACCAGCCGGGCGAGATGCATGGAGTATGTTCTCCTTTACTATTTCAATCTCTATGCATCACACCCTTCATTAAGTTAAAATTAATAATTAATATTAACTTAGTTTAAGAGCCATTCTTATGACTCCCCCATACTCATTTTCTCTTTCTTCCACAGGAGGAGCAGATGAAGTGTGATTTCGCCTTCTGCGCTGTGAAACGCCCGCAGTTTTACGGGCATACGGCTTGCAGGACTCACGCCCCTTGTGCAGACAAGAAAGGGGATCTGAAGTTTTGGAATCCACTGAACTGTACGGTCTGTCAGGCTCACCTAGTTGAAGCCTTCCATAACCCTCCCTCAGCGGAGGTCAGAGACATTTCTCGTGAAAAGCTACGCAAGTGGGTGCGTGGCTTCCAGAAAAATGCCACCGGACCTTACCTGGCCACCGAAGAATTGAGGTCACTTTTGTTCCCTAAGGCCTCCCCTGATTCAGTGATACCCAAAGACGTGATCCCCACTGTCCAAATTACAGTGGAACCTGATGTAGTCATGGCTCAGTCCATGCACGAGTGCCGCTTGGATTCCGAAGATGACGAACAGATATCGGATGTCTCGGAAGACACGGAGAAAACGCTTATGGCTTAAGGAGCCGAAGATGAAGAAGACAAGGTGGAATACGCCGAGTCGGAGCAAGAGGTTGCTCCTCCTTCCATACCCGCTCCTACTCCTACACCGTCGGAAATGTCTATTCCGTCTACCTCCTCGACCCCGGATCCTTCTTCTTCTACTCAAGAAATGATCCGACTGATTAGAGCCGTCATGGACGACAGGTTGAAGGAGAACCAGGAGTTCATCAGGTCCATGATGGGATCCAGAGAACCGAAGAGGATTTCGGTTAAGGATCTCCCCGCTTGCTCACATGCCAACCCGTGGAGGTATGCTGAGCATATGGTTATCGCGACCGGCAGGATCTTCGTCAGTGATAAGATCGGCACGGTCCCTTTGGAAGACGTGGAGTTCTTCCCAAACTTTGAGGCCTACCCGGACTGTTACGTCCGTCTTCGTTCCGAACCTGCCTCGAAGGAAGAGACCGAACCTAAGGAAGAGATAGTGTTCGATCTCGCAAAGGCCCAGGCTATGCTAGCCGCCGCATTCAAGAGTAGAGGCTTTACCTGCTCTAAGCTTCCGGCCCTGAGCAAGAAGCACCCTACTTATGTCGCACCTGAAAGTGCGGTTCTTCCATTCTTGGAAAAGGCCTTAGCTGCATGCCTTAAAGCTGCGGATGAAGGGAAAGCCTGCCCTGCATTGGAGGAGTGCAGACCCTTCTCCATAGTTACTCCCCCTGACGCTCGACACTGGAAAGATGTCCAGCATACTTTCGTCGTGGGAAGGCTCGATCCTGACGTCGCCGGACGTCAGTTTAATGAAGACCTCCCTAAGCTCAACGATCACCTCCTTCGTCGGGAACAAGATACGAAGGAGAGGCTCGCAGCATCCCTATCTCATCAAGTCCAACTCGAAGTTATGGCCTGTGACACCAGAGTACCAGACCACTACATGGTACTCTCCAAATCCCACTTGATGACCGTAATGAAGGACTTGTACCACTTCATAAAGGCTCGAAGAGCCTGTCGTGAATTCGTGTTTGCAGGTGCCACCGTGAAACACGAACCCCGGAGGCTGATTTCCTCCAACATCTAGGGAAAACACCTCTTTCCTTCTGACCTTGTGAAGGAAATCACCGACAGAGCCGCCACGGAGAATAGGAACCTTCTCCACAAGTGGGGCATGTCCAGGAAAAGGAAACCCTCTCAGGACGACAGACCTCAACCTAAGAGGAAATCCCAAAAACAGAAACCCCAGCAACGTCAACAAAGACGTCAGTTTCCGGGACCCGCTACCTCCCAAGTGGTTGCCCAACCACAACAGACCTTTCAATTGGTCCCCCAACCGGTGTTGTCACAGTCACCGGTCTTCACCCCTGCTTTCGAGCAACAGTCAACTACCTTTCGTGCCAAAGGTAGAGGCTCATACAGGGGTGCAAGCAAAGACGCCTCTCGCCGTCCCTCCAGAGGCAGAGGAGGAAAGGGAGCTAGCGGCCGAGGCAGCAAGCCCTCGGGACACCAGAAGCAATGAAGTGCTTCCGGTGGGAGGAAGACTCCGCCAATTCCAGGATCGTTGGACCTTCGATCCCTGGGCACACAGCATCATCAAGAAGGGTCTAGGCTGGAGTTGGACTCAACCACCCCCAATCTTCCAGCAATTCTTCCAACAATCAACCCCCCTTCTGGAAGAATACGTCCTAGATCTCTTGAACAAGAAGGTGATAAGGAAGGTAAAGTCCACCAGGTTCCAAGGGAGACTGTTTTGTGTTCCCAAGAAAGACTCAGACAAACTCAGAGTCATTCTGGACTTATCCCCCCTCAACAAGTTCATAGCGAACGACAAGTTCAAGATGCTGACGCTTCAACAAATAAGGACCCTTCTGCCTCGAGGTTCCTACACGGTCTCCATAGACCTGGCGGATGCCTACTGGCACGTTCCAATGAACCATCACGCTTCCTCCTACCTAGGATTTCGACTCCAAAGGAAAAGCTACGCCTTCCGGGCCATGCCCTTCGGCCTCAACGTGGCCCCTCGGATCTTCACAAAACTGGCGGATGCCATAGTACAACAACTCCGCCTACGAAACGTCCAGGTGATGGCTTACCTCGACGACTGGCTAGTCTGGGCTCCATCGCCCGAAGATTGTGCAAAATCTTGCAACGAAGTCAACCAGTACCTAGAACACCTGGGATTCAAGATCAACGAGAAAAAATCTCGCCTCTCTCCAGCTCAGAAGTTCCAGTGGTTGGGAATCCACTGGAACCTTCAGTCACACCGCCTTTCCATCCCCCAGAAGAAAAGGAAGGAAATAGCAGGGTCTGTCAAGCGACTGCTGAAATCCAAACGCATTTCAAGACGCCAGCAGGAACGAGTTCTAGGCTCTCTACAGTTCGCCTCAGTGACAAACCCAGTGCTTCGCGCACAGCTAAAGGATGCCGCGGGAGTCTGGAGACGTTCGGCATCCATCGCTCGAAGAGACCTCAAGAGACGGCTTCCAAACAGACTGCGACTTCTCCTAAAGCCGTGGTCAGAAGAAAAGGCCCTGAAAAGGTCCATTCCTCTCCAACACCCTCCTCCATCACTCAACATCCACACGGACGCTTCGCTGGAGGGTTGGGGAGGTCACTCCCACCAAATACAGGCTCAAGGCACCTGGTCTCCCCTGTTCAAGACGTTCCACATAAACATCTTGGAGGCCATGGCGGTCCTTCTAACTCTGAAGAAGTTATCCCCGCCGCCCTCGATCCACATCCGTCTAACCCTAGACAACTCGGTGGTAGTTCGTTGTCTCAATCGCCAAGGCTCAAGATCGCCCCAGATAAATCAGGTGCTTCTCCCAATCTTCCGTCTGGCAGAGAAGAAGAAGTGGCACCTGTCTGCAGTTCACCTACAAGGATTCTGCAACGTGACAGCGGATGCTCTATCTCGGACAAACCCGATAGAGTCGGAATGGTCTCTAGACGCAAGATCGTTCTCCTTCATCTCTCACCAAGTCCCAGAACTTCAGATAGATCTCTTTGCAACGAGCGACAACAATCAACTTCCTCGGTATGTGGCCCCGTACGAGGACCCCAAAGCAGAAGCAGTGGATGCCATGTCACTGGACTGGAACAGATGGTCCAAGATCTACCTGTTCCCCCCCACCAACCTTCTGTTGAAAGTCCTCTCCAAACTGAGAACCTTCAAAGGGACAGCGGCCCTAGTGGCTCCCAAGTGGCCTCGGAGCAACTGGTACCCCCTGGTCCTGGAGCTGCAGCCCAAGCTGATCCCTCTCCCAGGCCCAGTTCTCTCTCAACAAGTACAGAAGTCGACTGTCTTCGCTTCATCATCGAAAATCAAGGACCTTCATCTCATGATTTTCTCTCCCTAGCCGCAAAGAAGAGGTTTGGGATCTCGAAGAAAAGACTGGACTTCCTAGAGGAATACAAGACCGAATCCACAAGACGGCAATATGAATCATCCTGGAGGAAATGGGTCTCCTTTGTCAAGACAAAAAATCCTAAAGAAATCACGATTGATTTCTGCATGTCCTTCTTTATTCACCTTCATGGACAGGGATTAGCAGCCAATACGATATCAACCTGCAAATCGGCCTTGACTAGACCAATTCTATATGCTTTCCAAATTGATCTGTCCAGCGACATCTTCAACAAACTACCGAAAGCATGTGCTCGCCTACGCCCAGGACCCCCACCGAAACCGATCTCCTGGTCACTAGACAAGGTACTCCATTTCGCCTCCAACTTGGACAATGATTCATGCCCTCTCAAGGATCTGACTCAGAAAGTTATATTTCTCTTTGCTCTCGCTTCAGGAGCTCGAGTCAGCGAAATAGTGGCATTATCAAGAGAAGAAGGACACATCCTGTTTACCGATACAGGAGAAGTTACCCTCTCCCCTGATCCGACGTTTCTCGCCAAAAATGAATTACCCACCAAAAGATGGGGCCCTTGGAAAATATGCCCCCTGAAGGAGGATGCCTCTCTATGTCCAGTAGAGAGCCTCAAGGTCTATCTTCGCAGAACTTCAAACTTTGGTGGAGGCCAACTCTTCAAAGGAGAAACATCGGGCAGCGACCTGTCACTGAAACAATTAAGAGCGAAAATCACCTACTTCATTCGCAGAGCGGATCCGAACAGTACACCCGCTGGTCATGATCCTAGAAAAGTGGCATCATCTCTGAATTTCTTTCAGAGCATGGACTTTGAAAGCCTTAAAAACTTCACGGGCTGGAAGTCCTCGCGAGTTTTCTTTAAACATTATGCGAAACAAGTGCACGAAGTCAAACATTTTGTGGTAGCCGCAGGTAGTGTTATGAAACCTGCACCTAACTCTGCGTAGAACAGTGAGTTACTTGGGACTCTAACTCTTCGGGTGCCTATGTTGACCCTCGAGCGATTCATAGTGATGTCGAAAAACACTTAGTGCTTTTATAACTGTTCTTATCCCAGGTGAAATGTCATAGTTGTCACACAAGTGCCGCATGCCCTGAGCATGATGTGTTTTTAATCAAAGACTTGCGTTCCTCGAGAACGAGTACCTACTAATAAACTTGAAATTCCTTTTCAGATTCAAGAGCAAGCCTTTATTTCTATGTACATTATAATTACTGTAAATGAACTTTACTTATTGCTGTAAATTATTTAATTTCTGCATTTGTGAAATAAAATTTCTATTTTATTACCTGTGCGTCTCAATCAGCTCCTACTTACTATGAAATACATGCCTGTCATAGTTTTATTATCCCCCTTTTCCTTATGGTTATGAAGAAATTAAGATGCTAACTCTTAATTTATATTCACTCTGATTGTGTAAGGTTCCAACACGAATACTTACTTTTGATACCCGGGAGATGAACCATCACTCTCAATACACAGTGCCCAACCACCACTGGTCTAATTTTCAGAATGTTCCTATACAAATACCAAACATTCGGCTTCATCTCCAAGTTCTTCAAGTTCTTCTATCAGGATGAATAGCCCTTCAATACCACTTTGACGTCGGCATAGCCCATGGGAACTTCACTGCCAAGGGGGGCAGGATGCTTCTTCCCTATGGTTCTTTATCAAAGATTACTATGCTGTTTTGTCAATGCCTTGGCACTTACTATTAGGGGAAAATCTACCACGATACATTGATTCTCTGGTACTCTTCCATCAGGACGCCATGGCTTGAGCCCAAAAAACGGATTTTGAGCGAAGCGAAAAATCTATTTTTGGGTGAGATAGCCATGGCGTCCTGATGGACCCTCCCTGCTACTTCGTCCAGTTTTAGATCCCACCCTGTTCTACTGTATCATGGTGATGGGCAGCAACTGGCTTCAGGATGAAGACGGGCGTGACGTCATTTGAGCAATGGCGCCCGTTTGTTTACGTCTCGAGTATCAGTAGTAGCCACGAGTGAGATTGGCTGTGGAGCGGCTCCCAGCTATTCTCAACCCTTACACACCGAAGCATTAACTCTGTTCGGGGTGAAGATAGCTATGTGGCGCGTTCAGACATGCGTCCCCTGTTGATATACGATGTCTTAAAGGGAAACCTTTGAGATACTCGCTCCAGAAGTTAGAATTCTGTGATAACCTGTGGTTAAATTCTCTGGGAATATCTTAGTAGTCTTATACCCAAGGAAGCTACCAAAAAGGAACCTTCCATCAGGACGCCATGGCTATCTCACCCAAAAATAGATTTTTCGCTTCGCTCAAAATCCGTTTATTTTAATTGTTCATTACTTCTCTTTTAGTTTACAGTATCTATTTAACTGTTTCCTTTCCTCACTTGCCTATTTTTTCCTGTTGAAGCCCTTGGGCTTATAGCATCCTATTTTTCCATCTAGGGCTGTAGCTTAGCTAATAATAATAATACTGAAAATGTGCCAAGACCAAGTTAGTTGACATAAAATGCCACATATGCAGTAATAGTATCTTCGGGGAGGTAGGCAATAGGAGTGAAGAAAATTGAAAATTTAAATTTTTCAATGATAGACATTGATAAAGTGCGCTTTGAGGAGGAAGCCAGCTGAACTGTAGGGGAGCTTCAATTAAATAAACATTGAAAATATAAGTTACAGCTGAAATGAATATTACTAAATACTTTACATAATCAACACTATCCCAACATCACAATACACCTCTCTCTTTTGACAGACATTAAGTTAAAGTACACAAGAACTAGCTAGAACCTTATTTTAGGCAGTCAAATACCTCAAGTAGCATCAAGAAAAATGCAGTATCAGTAAGATACTAAAATTCCACCTTAGATTTCGTCCAAGGAGGCCATACTTATAGTCAAAAGATATTACAAGAAAAAACTTGCCTATAGGGAGGTCTTATGATTTGGTAATAGTAAAAGAGTAGATCTCACAAACTAAAATTGCTGACCATAAGAAATAACTCAAAAACTAAAGGTGAAGGTTCATTTAAAAATCAAGAGCCCTTATTTTGATTATCACAGAAAACTATAAGAGAATAGCGCAGAAATAATCCAAGCGTAAACATATACTTTATGGGATCTCCCAAAACAAACTTATAACAGGGATCAAGTACAAGAAAAAAAATTCATGCCAATGAAAACTTGTCCCATCTGAAGAATAGAAATTGAATACAGTACATGTACTGTAATACAGTAAGTTTGACATGCTGCTGAGGAGAGAACTAGCCAACCCACAGAGGACAGAGTAACTTTTAGTATGTAGCTACAATATTCTAATGGATGGCACCGTAAGCTCTCCCTAAATCTCAGTTGGTGATTCACCAATACTAAACTTTATAGTTTAACAAGACCCCTAAGCCAAAAGTACTGCAAAGAGCTTGGTTTTATCCTGGAAATGGTAACTATTTACAGAATACCAAGCACAATTGTAATCATCATCTTGGCAGTCCACAAAAAGGAGCTAAAAAGATCTATCCCTGTTCAGAAGATGACAGTGTTCAAAGTGAAAAATAAAATCTATAAAGAATTTACAAATCACAAGATTTGGACAGAGGTATTTAATTTTTTTTTCAGCAATATTGTAAGAATTTTCTGAAGATTAATGGTTTCCCTTATTCATTGAATCGTCAGACTAATTAGTGTTACAAAATGAGAGAGTAGTTTAGTAACTACATATGTATCATTTCTGCAAATCAAGGTTTTTTCTTGCAAACTCATATCTTAGGTTATAAAGAGAATAAAAAATCCACTATGGGAGTGATGTAAATTTCCAGCTAGTTTTTTTTTTTCTTCTTGAAACCATTTTTTAATGGCAGGATTGCTCAAATACATTTACCTTCAACTAAATTACTCATCCAAACACAAAAATTCATGAATTTCAACCAATAACAGTGTTGCAGAGCTAACCTTGTATAAAATACCAAAAAGATGAAAAAGCTGAGAAACAGTTCATCATAGAAAAGTGAATAAATATCTACGTACAGTACTAGTACACAATCTCCTTAACCAGGGGAGAAGAATTATAAAGCTTGCAAATTATTTAATATGAAATTTGCTTCAATGTATTTTCTCAGTCATCTAAAATAAATCACATGATAATTATGTATAGTACAGTATATCAACATTAGGATTAAAAATAAGTTGTACACTATTACTAAACAGAAATTAGTTACATAAATTAATTTCAGTATAGTAGACAATGAAGGCCCACACTTCCAGAGGGCATTAACAGGCTAAAACTATCAAAATAGACAACAAATTATACAAAGATTACTGTAAAAGACATACAGTATACGATGAGGGTTAGGTAAAGATGATGTTATAAAAAATGTTGCTTTACTTCCTGTAAATTCTAAACAAACAATAAAACAAAGCAAATTCTATATCATATTTTTCCTACACACATCACTTAAAATGGGATACCATTGGTTTGTTTATGTTTCACCGCCAATTACAACGAAAGAATAAACAATTTTGAGGGGTAAATTTTAGTATTGAAAGGTCATCTTATGTGTGTAAATATATGGAAAATAAAATTATTTAGATATGGAAGAGAAAATGCATAAAACAAATAGAATTATTCATCTCTAGGAGAGAAAAAGCTTACCTGATTTATTTTCAAGTTGCAAGATTCTTCATCTGTATAATCATGACAATCATACTTTCCATCACAAACAACAAAATATGGTACGCAGTTCTGATCATCAATGCACTGAAACTCGTTGCTAGAACACTTCTTTGTCTCGGTTGCACAATTCTTGAAATTTATATCGTCCAACGCAGTATAGGCCTAAAGTGAACAAAGATCCGCAATTTCAACCATAAGATTTATTATTTTAATACTTGCCATGTAGTCATCATGCTAACATCTTTAAAGCCACCCCTCTCTTCTCTCCCATTCCATGTGATACCCAGTCGACCCAACAGTAAATGGCATGGTGAGAACATCACCACACGCTTAATAATACCAAGAAATTCCTGTGACATAAGTTGTAGTAGAACTGTTCATATTCTCAAAAATCTCTTAACATCACTAAAAGTGGGGAGGGGTAAGGGAAATAGATGACTACAAGGTAAGCATTGAGCTAATAAATTTCATTATTACAATGCCATTTATTTCAAATTAACTTACCTTGTAGTCAACATGATGACCACCACACTCATTTTAAAATGAAATCACGCTCATAGCAACTTGATACATCTCCCCTTATAAACATTATTCAAATTCTGTTTGCCTTGTTTATGGAATGCTTAGTCTTTTCTTTTCTTTATCCAACATAAAGTTAAAATATCTTATTTTAGTACCATGGCAAAACTCCCTACCAATCCACCGTGTAATTTTGAAAAACAATATGAGAGAGAGAGAGAGAGAGAGAGAGAGAGAGAGAGAGAGAGAGAGAGAGAGAGAGAGAGAGAGAGAGAGAGAGAGAGAGAGAGAGAATTTTCCTGCTCTTTGTTAAGGGGTTGGAAAGTCTGTGGCTTTGATGACGTCAGCAGGATGACTATAATTGAATAATACTGTATACCTTTGCCAATCAGCAGTTTTGTCCAGCTTTCATTTAAAAACTCATTTGGGGCTATGGAATACTGAAATCAGTGCAGCAGAAACCCACTAAAAATTACAAACCTGTAATGTCCCTTGTGAAACAGGATCCAAAAAGTACTACTGTATATGCTCTTTATGGAGTTTTCAAGGTCCTAAAGTACATCACTTTGTTTGATATTTTTATCTGATTCCTTCTTTCTTTTCCTATTTGACTGCATTACTACAGCAATTTTTCCTCACTGAGTATAAATGTCCTCTAGTTAAACTATTTATAATATAATAACACTACATTTTGTTTCATAACAACATATCATTCATACTAAAGTGTTAAAACTGTTTGGCTGTCTTTTTTGTTTTTATGTTTGTCTTATAAAAAGGCCTACAAGGTCATTGAGCCCTTGGTGATTACTGTCCTAGGACCCATACAGGTTCCTAACACCCCTGTTAACTGAACGATATTTTGTTCCTGTATTACTACAAATGTACAGATGCTATGTAATCTAAAATGGCCGTAAAATAATTATATGTCAAGGCAAATGTATACCATATACAATATGAATATTGAAATCATTGCTTGTAAAATAATGATATGGCAAGGCAAATGTATACCATACACTCTATGAATAGAGAAATCATTAACAGGTGCAGCACTTACATAGTTTTCTCCCATTATAGCTTGGAAGTACAAGAGGAAATTCATTTCAGAGGATATATTGACACTCATTAAGTCCCACTTAGAAATCACATCAGCTTCAAATACATGTTTAGAAACCTGTTCGAAAAAGAAAGAATGATATTATCAAAGGATTAAGTAATATATATGGCTTTTGACATACAATTTTATATACGGATAAAATTGCCAGGAACATTTATGTGAAAATATTCTAAAATAACATATAATCCAATACATGTACATTGGTAGTTAAAAACTGTACATTAGTTTCAAATTACTTCACACAAAAATTATTGGTATTCTACCAATGGGTTCCAGTGTACTGAAAATTAAACACAAAAAGGTAGAATAAATTATAATAGAAATATAAAATATGCATATACTGTATAAAAATTTTATTTTCAATTTAAAACACTAGTAACTATCTTTGTAATTTGAATTCCAGATGTCAGTAGTTCCTTACCCAAAGTTTTATAACTGCTTCACTTAGGCAGTCCCACATAAAGACCTATGCCAACTTTATCATTATCATCAACACTACTGTACAAGGGAAGCAGCAACCCCAGTTGGAAAAGAATGCTACAAGCCCTCTGGCCCAAACAGGGAAAACAGCCACATATACAAAAAAGAATAAGTAAAGAATCGATTATTATTATTATTATTATTATTATTAAATGCTAAGCTACAACCCTAGTTGGAAAAGCAGGATGCTATAAGCCCAAGGGCCCCAACAGGGAAAATAGCTCAGTGAGGAAAGGAAACAAGGAAAAATAAAATATCTTAAGAATAGTAACAACTTTAAAATGAATATTTCCTAAATAAACAATAAAAACTTCAACAAAACAAGAAAAAGAGAAACTAGATAGAACAGTGTGCCTGAGTGTACCCTCAAGCAAGAGAACTCTAACCCAAGACAGTGGAAGACCATGGTACAGAGGCCATAGCACTACCCAAGACAAGAGAACAATGGTTTGATTTTGGAGTGTCCCTCTCCTAGAAGAGCCGCTTGCCATAGCTAAAGAGTCTCTTCTACCCTTTCTAAGAGGAAAGTAGCCACTGAATAAAGGGATTTTGACGAAGGAAAAATCTATTTCTGGGGAGAGACCTGTGACGCCCGGCGAAAAAGTCCTTCTTTGTACTTTTTCTGATATAAATCTTCCAAATATACCAGAGAAAATTAAAAGCATGGAATGCAGAGGTTACAACCCTCGCGCGAGCACCTTGTTGGTGTCGTATATCTAACAAGGGCGTTTGTAAAACACTATTCACAGGCTGTCTTCCATTTAGATAATCCCTTCATCAAAGGGGGAGGGCCGTGACAGGCCCTAGAGAATACAGTTGGGTTACCCTACCGACACCTACCACTCGCGCTCACCAGGTCATCCTTCTGTTTTGGACTTGCCCGCTAAGTTGATAAGTGTTTTGCCCAGTGTTTTTCGAAGTGATTGTCGTTAATTCAACATGACTGACGTTGATACTTCACCCTTACCAATGTTAAGTACCATAGTTTGTTTTGGCAGCTTTTGACAGTACCGGGCATTTGTTGTTTCCAATATGGTGGTTTTTAGTTTTGGAAGCGATTGTCCTGCCGAGGTATCGGCAGCCATTTTGTGTTGTTCGCTTCGGTAAATATTCTAGTTAATTTTGCCCATCTGGTACTCTGTCATCTAGGTTATATCACTTACGTTTTATGGCCTTTTAGTGTTATCATTAATTTTTACTATGGTATTTATTTGCTTGCAAGTCCAATTTGGACCTACGAAGAATAGCGATTTAAAGAATAGCGAATTAAAGTTTAGCGATTTAGTCTGTTAGTGTGTACTCGCCTCAGAGGCTTCGATTTAGACTATATCCTTGTTTATTTGTTACGTTGTCGTTATTCTTCGTTCTTGGTTATTACAATTACTAAGAAAAGCAATCAATTTTATTAATGTTCTTGTTTTATTGTGTGATGTTAGTTTTTTATTATGTAACCTTGAGAGCGAAAACAGAGACTGCTCGTTCCCTGTTCTACAGATATGAGTTATCCCTTCTCTCGTTTTCTTTGTTAGCTCGAGTAAGAGAGGTGAATTTCCCGTTCTCCGTTTTTATACGATCACGAGTTATTCAGGCCTCCTCTTAGTATCAGAGTTGATGATAGTACGTTTAATATTATAAACGTTTTTATTGATGTGGTTACTGTTAATATAGCTAACACTATTAATAGGTACGTTAGTGTATGAGTCATTAATTGGGGTCGTTTTATACCGACACCCTTAGCTCCGCCTTGAGTTATGCTTAGCTCCGCCTTGAGTTATGCTCCGCTATATGGATACTCATTGGGTGAGAACTAGTTAACGTTCAGGAGCAGATTTTTGGAGTGCAACGGTGAAATCCGGCACTCGGACTCCGGCTGAAGCCTTTTACACACGAACCTTTGTCATGTTTGATCATAATTACACCGTTACGGCCGGCTTCACGGGAGATAACACAATCATTCATTGAGGTTAATGTTATCGTACCGGGAACGGTCACGATATCACGGTGACGGGCCTTTGCTACCGGATCTCCGGTACAAACAGAGATCAAGCAGACGGCCAGAACCGGAGTTAACAATGTGATACCGATGAAGACTTCACAGTTTCATTATTACGGTCCCTTTTTCATCGAATCTCCGGCTTCACTGGAGATAACACAAACATTCAGTATTAGAGAATGTTATCGTACCGCTGAGGATCACGTTTTCACGATGACGGACCTTTGTCACTAGTTCTCCGTTACAAACAGAGATCAATCAGACGATCAGAATCAGGGTATGAACCCCTTTTTCATAAATAATCACAATATCGTTATTACGATCCTTTTCATCGAATCTCCGGCTTAACCGGATATCGTACAGGCGATCAGCATTGAGGTTAATATTAGTTTTCCTCTGGTGTTCACGTTGTCACTATGACGGACCTTTGTACCGGGGATTGTTACCGGAGCTCCGGTACAGACAGAGATCACTCAGACCACGGGTGGCCAATCTCTTGTTTTTGCTGTAAAGGAAAGGATTTAACATGAATACAAAGTAAACTGTACTTCCTTTAATGACACTTTGAATTTGCGTTGGTAATATTCATTAGTTATTCTTGAAAGTCCAAATAAAAATATATGAACATAACTATGCCTATATTTATGCATATATTTAATTCTAACTAGGTATAAATATGGATAAATATCCATACAACATCGTGTTCAAATAGAAGTAAATTGATTATGCCTATATTTATGCATTTTCAATTCTAACTATGCCTAAATATGAATAAATATCCATACAACATAGTGTTCAAATAGAAATAAATTGATTGTGCCTATATTTGTGCATATTCAATTCTAACTATACCTAAATATGAATAAATATTCATACAACATCGTGTTCAAATAGAAATAAATTGATTATGCCTATATTTATGCATATTCAATTCTAACTATGCCTAAATATGAATAAATATCCATACAAAATAGTGTTCAAATAGAAATAAGTTTCCACTCAGTACTGGGAACCAAACGTTGGCCCCTTCTAATGAAGGGCCGGGTCGAGACTAACCATGCCATGAGAGGCTATCTACTGTTCCTTGAAACTCTGGTCAGTGAACAGATGAATCAATAGAATACTAATAGCCAGTAAATAATGTTAGACCCGGTTCTAAACGTCTGAGTCAAGGGTGGCCAACCTGTGGCGGATGCGCCAACAGTGTCACATTTCATGAATACAAGTGTCGAACTATACCCCAAAAGATAGTACATTAAATGATTTTTCTTTAAAATTGATTTTTATGAGTTATACAGCTGATCCCAGCCTGTGAATAGGATCACTAACCAAAGTTCAAGGAACATCCAGACTTATGTCCCCTTTCTTTTACAGAAGGTTCGCCTACATGGTTCCCGTCAGGATGATGATGAATCTCTCTGGCCTGCAAGAGAGGCTCTCCGCCCTTGGTTATCAAGGTTGGGAAGAAATGCTCCATCTAGAGGTCCCTATCTCCTCAGAGTGTCCTCTCTAAGGTTGGACGACGACCCCATGGACGGGCAGGTAGGTGGGGATGAATTTTGAGCCTTCAGCTTTGCAATTACCTACGTCACCGACCTAGGACCCTTAATGGATCCTGATGTTCATGTTACCCTGCATAAACCGTGACTGCTAAAAGCAACACATTCTAGGGAAAACCAAGGGGCTATGACGGAGCTCAAAAGTATGGTAGTGAGTTGGATCCGTTCAGGAACTCAGAAGTTTCCCCCTACAGCCCCAGGCATATCGAAGTAACCTCCTTCGATAAAAACAACGCATAGAGATTTGCCTTACATGTTCCATATATAGATGGTACCATAAATCTGGATGGCATAGACGTCCTCCCTCTGGGGGACCTAGAATTTACTCCCAGGTACTAGAATTCCCGTTCAACGGATTCGTTCGATTGAAAGAGATTGCCTTGGTTAGGTTAGACAAGGTACCGAAGGTAACAGTATTATTTCCTAAAGGGCAGGCCCGATCTGTCTGGACCAGGATGTTGCCACTGAATAATTACATTGCAGTAGTTAACCCCTTGGGTGAGGAAGAATTGTTTGGTAATCTCAGTGTTGTCAGGTGTATGAGGGCAGAGGAGAAAATCTGTAAAGAATAGGCCAGACTATTCAGTGTATGTGTAGGCAAAGGGAAAGAACCGTAACCAGAGAGAAGGATCCAATGAAGTACTGTCTGGCCAGTCAAAGGGTCCCATAACTCTCTGGCGGTAGTATCTCAACGGGCGGCTGGTGCCCTGGCCAACCTACTACCTATAAGAGAATCAGCCAAATGATAACAATATGAATATGACTATAGTACACATATTAAATACCAGGGTTTGAAACTGAAAACCATACATCAGAATAAAGTCAAGGAAAGTAAAGACAAACTCTAGTTAAACTCCATGCATGCTTTGCCTTACTATGAAGCTTGCCAATACACTATTTAAATCTGACAGGTGAGCTTATTGTATTTAGAATGGGAGTTCCACAGAGGAATAATCTCCTCCCAGTGTACCAATCTAGGAGGCTCTACACGGCCTCAATTCACTCATACATTACCACAGACACAACACCATGTAAGTATATGATCATACTTGCATGAGGAATGATGCAGACGCCTTTCACGGATTCAAATCAGACCAGACGAGCATGTTTCTATGTAGTAACTTTTTCATTTAATTTCCATGCCAGTTAACTTTTTTACAGTGTACAATGTTATTTATATTTTTCATTGTGAATTATTAATTTGTATATATTAATGATATTACGGGATACAAATTGCTCAACGATTACCATTACAAACATTCAAAAACTAGTGTACAGTACAGTAAAAGTGTATTTATGGATGTGTGGCATGCATCGAGTGAATTCTCTTTATTTCTTAGGGAAAAAACTGTTTTGGTTCAAGAGCATTTTGGGTTATGAGCTTTCTCCTGGAATGGATTAACCTAAAATTTATTAGCCTTTTCAAAAGGCTCATTTATATTAAACTGTATAACCTAAACTTTTTACAAATTACTTGAGAGAAAATGTTACTACTGTTCTAACAAAACTTAACTATAGATTTTGTCTAATGCACCACACACCAAAAAATCAAAGGCATTATTTATTAGCATATGATTGTTGATAAATTGCAAATTTTAACTTTATATAGTAAATTACAGAAATTCCTATTTGTTTACGAATTTGAAAATAGAATACAGTATAGAATTGAAAACTGTTTCATATAACTAATCAAGGTTTCCTTCTCAGGAGTCAGTAAGGTGGAGGGAAACTACAAACATTATCGTCAGGAATCAACGACTCACTAAGCAATGGAAAAGAGCGGGTGTCACTTAAGCACACGGGCACTACAGAGCATACAGAGCATTCATCACAGACCCTGACTCTAAATGCGTACTTTCTCCATGCTCAGGGGCACGTAGAGTAATTGGGAAAGAGCCAGCAGTGCTAGATGAGGGAGGACAGAGGAAGATAGCATAGGGCTCCCTCACCAATATTGGGAGAGAAAACTCAGAAGAAAACCGAGAGTTCTTTGGTTTTCTCGAAACTTGCACCACTGGGAAGGAGACCAAGTACAACACTCATGGTAAGGCTATTACTGCAAACAGGAATGACCCACTACATACAACAGGAGAGAATGTGTGGATCTGTTGAAAGCTACGATTTGCATCTGGTTCTTGTCATGTCACATTTTTATTTTCACTTTTCCTTTCCTTTGCTTGGAACACAAAGCAAAACACTTAACTCATACATGAAGGAGTCATTGTATTATAGAGTAAAAAGCATGAATAAACCACAAAAGATGAAAAAGTTAAAATATATGAGAATGCATATTATAATTTTCCATTTGGGTGCAATCTTGTTTCTTGATATTAATCTTGGAAAAAATAAGAATGCTCTGTTTACATTACCTGTTCATCTTGAATATACAAAGAGATGGAACTGCTATCATCATCACTTGCCATATAATACCAAGCCTCCAGCATACAATCCTTACTAACACCCGAATATGTACCAGACTGTAAAACTGCTTCTTGACCTTTTGGTCCCTGTAAATATAAATATAACAGAAGGTTCAAATTTGACAATAAATAAAGACTAAGGTTTCATTTTGTAAATGAGTCTAGAAAATATGAAACAAAGAATTTATACATTGTTTACCATCTACTGTATATGTACTGTATTTCAAAGATGATTCAAATCTTGCCCCATTAATACATCAATATGCTTTGGAAGTCAAAAATTTTATATTAAATTCTACGAGAAAAAACACTGATAAGCAAAGCCAATTTTTCACAGATAGATTTACTTATATTCATACTATCATTGTAGTTAAAAATACACTGGTTAAAATTTGACCAAGGAAGCAATAGCAATGAATATATTTAGAAAGTTCATTCTAACCAAAAAATAATGATAAACTAATAACCCAACAGTATACAGTGGTCAACAAATACTTGAACTCTAAAACAATGAAAAGAAAAAGCAACTTCATTATGTACCATCAAACAATGGAACTAAACAACACTGACTCTGTACTGCAATTTTTAAGGGGATAATGGAAATATAGGAAACCTGGATGAAAAAATGATTATTAGCTAAAATTCTAAAAAAAAAAAAAAATATGCAAGAAGATGGTATTTGCAAGTTCATAGAAATAATAAATCTCCCAGGAGGAGAAAAGGGCTGAAAATGTCATTATTGAAGACGGAAATGCGTGATTATATACTGCAGTTTATTTTACTGTTATCATCATCATTAGCCAAGAAGAGACCCTAGTTGAAAAAGCAGAAAATTAAAAGCCCAATGGCTTTAATATGAAAGCAGCCCATTACAAAACAAATGAAATACCTGAAGAAAACGACTATGCAATAGAAATAAAGAATAATAAGTTAAAAATACAGTAGAACCTTGGGTTATAAGTAACTTTGAATACGAGCATAAATATTGGACTGCAAGCAAATGTTTTGTGCCCCACGGGGATTTTTCGTGGACAAGTAAGAACGAGACTATCACGCGATGTTCAGAAAGAAGAGTCACATGGTGCCCATATGCACTCATGCAGTGATCATCCAGATAAGGCTTTGGCAGGGAGAGCGGGAGGCCAGCGAATATATTTACCGATATTTCATGTTTCATTTACATGCTATTTCAAAGAAAAAGTAATAGTAGTTTTCTTTAGATATGATACTTCCTTGAAGACGGATGGATTGGCATCTTGAAGTATGCGTACTTGAGATCCAGAGTGCACATTAAGTCCCTTGGTTGAACCATCTGGATGACCGTGTTTGCCGTCTCCATCCTGAACAGTCTGTTGAACAAACTTGTTCAGGGGGAGAGATCGATGGCTCTCCAGCCTCCAGTTGCCTTTTTCACTAGAAAAATTCAACTGTAAAAGCCTGGAGACCCGTCCAAAACCTTATGAGAGTGCCCTTCTGCAGCATGGTCTGGACTTTGAGCTCCTACTTTGCGGATCCCTTTGCATAGAAATTTAAGTGTACTGGATCCTGAGTCAGAGGAGGGAGAGATTGAATGAACGGAACGTGATACCCTATGATGACCACTTTGATCATCCAGGGATCTGCCCCATGATACTGCCACCTCTGCCAGAGGCACTGCAGGCATCATCCCACAGGTGGTAGGTGAAGAGGATTGCCATTCCGAGCGGGAGTGATCACCTCGGCCACTCCCTTTTGCTCCCTTCTTTCATTTGAAGGACTTGCTCCCTTTCTGGCCTTTGGATTGAAAGGACTGTTTAGACACCTTGGTAGGTGCTGAGGACCTAGAAGCTGAGGGATCAGAAACAGCCTGCTGACCATGTGAAGACTAGGATGGTCTTCCATAGGGCCTTGATGTCATGGCCCTGTGGAGAAGAGAATCGTTCGCCAATTTCCTCCGGTGTTCAGCAGCCCTCTCAATCTCCTTTGGAACAAAGAGAGAAGAACCCTCAAAGGTAGAACTCCTCAAACGTGAGACTTCCACCTTCGGCACCTATTTACGTGGTTTCTTATAGTGGTGCGATAAGAACTCAAGAGTTCAGGTACCCGACAAAAAGAAAGACTCCATAAACTTCCAGCCACCCCTGGCCTACCTCCTCAAGCGGTTAGGCAGGTTTGCCACGTTGCACTTTTAGTCTAATGGCTACCTTCCAGCTCCGCCGAAAGATAATCCACATAAATAATGGAAGGTTTGTTGGTGTTGGAACAAATGTAAATAACAGTTATGAAATTCACCAAAGCTTCTAGAAAATAGTTTCACTTACTGTCTCCTTTGATACTGAAAGAGCATGAGTGGATACATCTCCATTATGATCTGCATCAGGTCCTGGTTTGACAGCTGGAAATCCTTTCACAACCCAGTGGATAGAGCTACCTGCATTTTCATACCATCCACACAAATCTCCCTCTGTCTCAAAGTCACAACTTTCCGCTGCAAATAAGTGTGGATTCAATATTAGTATATCAGTAATTTGGTTGTTATAAGAATTTTAATATTTCCTCTCGCCATCTAACATTGGGTAGCTTAGTCAATTTGTGAGTTCACCCGTTTGTTCAAGCTTTCATCTCACCTTAACAATTTGACTGGGCAAGAACTTTGTTCTGCATTTGAGGAACACTGGATACTATCATTAGCTACGATGGACTGCCGTAATTAAGTAATAACACCATATTAATCAAAAGCAAGTAGCTTCATTAGGTCTAGCACCAGCTAGCATAAGAATACCATCCACACTTCAAATTCAGTCCCTTAATCTGACCTATCGTAAGCCTGAGTAAATATCAAACTAGAACATACAATACTGCATCTGCAAAGGAACTAAAACTCTATTGCAATTGTCATTTAAAGAAACCACACAAAGCCAAAAAAGGCTACATTTAAAATAATTACACAGAACTCAGTGGATTTAAAAATATAAATTTAGTTGTTAAAGCTAAAGAATCAATGTCCATTTGGTTGGAAAGTTGCTAATAAAAAAAATCAGCAAAATATATTACAGTACCTCAATCATAACAATGAACAATGTACTTACCACATCCCTGTTCATCAGTTCCGTCAGAACAGTCATTTTGGAAGTTGCACCTGTCACTCGGAAAATAACAGTCACCGCTATTACATGTCAATTGACCAGGAGGACAGATTGGTGAAGGTGTTGAAACTGTGTCCTGACCTGGTAAAGTTTGGTCATCTGATACTTCACAACTCGGAGTCATTGACAGGTCATCTATGACCAAGTTACCCTTACCAAATTTGTTATTTGTACCTTCAATAACCACCTGCAAAGTAAAGAGATTAAAACATCTACAAGTAGAAAGGAACAAACTTATATAAAAAACACAGGCTGAAAATCTACATAAAATAACATCTACAGCTTCAAAACCTTACAACAACTGCTATTCATTTTAAATTTTCTCCTAATCTTAAGTAATAAAAATTGAATAATGAAATACTAAAACCTAAAATTGATTTGAAGCCTAAAACTAATCAGCAACATTGAAAATATGAAAACGTAGTAGTTAGGGAAAAAACATTGCTTGGTAATATGTAATTTGAAGTGTTCTTAAAGCAATGCTATAACTACTATATTGAAATTTTAACTGATGGCCAAACCCACTATTCCCAAATTGAAGAATTCAGATTTCCATTAAGATCTATATCTCATGAAAATACATGGTACAGTCTCTGTAACTTTGTCATAGTAATTACTATCTTAACTTAAATCACATCTTTAGTATTCCATGACAGTGGTCATCAATTTGTGAAAGAGTACACAACATAAAATTTACTTATACTACAATTTCCTCTTTCTAATGGTACTACTGTATTCTTATATTCCATAATGTTACTGTAAAAAAAAAAAAAAAACTCACAAAATAATACTGATATTTCAAAATTTTATTAATTTCCTTATCAAATAATCATAAAAAAGGCCTTAACTTTTTCATTGAGCCTTACCCTTCTGCATCCATACCTATCATGGCAATGGTATTGAAGTATTTCCAATTACTACTGTTAATTATGAAAATATGAAACAAATGAGATAATTGAATTTCTTACCCGATATTTCCCTCCAGCTACGTATGGGGTAAAAGTAACCGTTTCTTTGATCCAAACATTCTTTGGTAGTGTGCGTTTAACAATGTGTCTCAAACCATCCTCATAATATGATACGCGTCTAAAGAGAAATCCATCTGTCAGTGATACTAAGGTCTAATGCTTCGAGCACCATTAGCAAGATTAAAATAATTCTTTTGCCTTTCCTAACATTAAGATAGTAACTTAAATCATGTAACACAATAAAAAACTGGCGAGTATTGTAATATGAAACCACAGCAAATCATTAGTAACAACATTAATACTAAACAGTGCTGATATTAACTGGAAATTAAACAGTATGGCAGCAAACCTATCATATCGTATTTTTACAGTCATAGAAATGAAACTTACACATAGATATTCAGGGTTCCTGAATCGTCTCCAGTAAACTGATACCACAGCCTTAAGGAACACTCCATGCCACCATCCAGTAAAACAGGAGAAGAAATTCGACCAACTGCAACTATATGTTCTACTACTGGAGCTGTATTCAAGAGCATATAGTGTCCTGCAAATAGATATTGCATTATTATGCAATGCTGAAACCTGTTTACAATGAAAAAATATATATCTCTATTTTTAATGTCTTCAAGATAAGTAATGATGCGTGACTCCATCATCATTGAAAAAGTTCCTGGTTATTCCTTGGCAAGAATGCACTGCATTTGAATTAAAGAAAAAAGAATATAGTACTATATTACAATGATATTTTCACTGGTGTTTTGTACATTAACTGAGTTTACCTTGAATAAACTTGTCTGAATACATTAAAGAAAACTCATTTTGTAGTCATACTACTGTACTCTCTGTTAACCCAGAGGCTTCTGCTAATAATTTTTATAAGGATATGACTGTTGAAATGAGGTTGAAGGTAGCAAGAAAAATAGATGTGTGAGCTCTAAAAGGATTTTTATAAGGAATTCTTTCTAAGTAAATGATCAGGAATTTTCATATTTTGGTTTTAAGTATGCATGCTAACACAATCGTAGATAAATTTCAACTGCATCTGTTTTCACATACAGGTAATACCATTTGGCATTGACATTGCAATTAAATGTAATTGTTGCCCTATAAAACTTACTAAAGATACATGAAGTCATAAATTCTAATAAACACTGTATATCAAAATAATAATTAAAGATAACAATAGTGACTGTTAGAGTACTAAAATTTCTAGCAGACACTGAGTGAATGACTTGCACGAAATAGGTGATAGTAAAATACTCTTTCTCAGAACTTTTTCATATACTCTAACAAAGATTTTAAAAACCATATGCACTAATTATCACAGTACTTGATATCTATAGAGAAAATTCCAAATTTTGCTTTTAAATGGAACAGTGACTTTGAACATCAGTCAAGGTGAAAAAAATACTAGGAAGAAATAATCACCTACTTCAGAGTCTATTATTAAGTATCCTCAAAAAAAAAAAAAAAAAAAAAAAAAAAAAAAAAAAAAAAAAAAAAAAAAAATGATCTTTTAAGATGTCCTGTGACTGGTAAAGGTTCAAGAAATAATATTTTTTGTAAATAATTACCAGTCACAAGGGTACATACAGAACTCTATATACTAAATTTCATAAAGTCAGAAACAAATTGGCTAAAATAATAATAATAATAATAATAATAATAATAATACCAAATAACCTTCAGTAGTACAATTGTAATAAACATTTTTGTGTTTTGATTGTTCCATTTCATTTAAATTCTCTAATGAAGATAAATTTTTACCAACCTTCACCCGTTAGTACAGTATGGTCGGCCTCTGGAGAAGTCCCTTCTACTTCGGCAGAAGCCTGCAAGCGAATCCAGTTGGTGGTGTCATCAGTATCTTGCTGCCAATCACCACAGAAGCCGATCTCAAAATCACAGCTCAATTTGTAATTGAGACACGTAATAGGATTCTCATCGCTGAAATCTAGACAATCGTCAGAGTAATCACAAACGACAGTCTGTAATGCACACATTCCATCTCTGCACTGGAACTGGTTTAAATCCTTGCAAGTTGTATCTAGTACAAAGAAAAGATAAATTATCATTAGATTAAGTTAGGGTCTTTCTAATAAGTATCAAATATTTAAGGGATTTTGACGAAGGAAAAATCTATTTCTGGGGAGAGACCTGTTACACAGACATGCAAGTTATATAAAAGTAGAACAAATGTGAAAAAACTAAGTTGTTAATAATGTACTCACTAGCAGGAGGGTAGAAGGGAGTTTGGCAGTCTAAAAACATGAAATCATCTAAAGCGTTGGCCCCATTATAAGTCTCACCTCTACTTGCAACTATCGTCAAGTTTTGGTCAAACATATTTCCGATGGGAGCCATGTCCTTCACGGATAAGAAATAAGGTTAGAGATGTCAAAGTTAATATGCATATCAGTAAATACAGTACAATTTTTCTTCATTCTCAGACTATGGTCAGAGCTCCAAATTCCATAAGACTAGAACCACAGAAACCTGCTGTTTCATACATACTAAAGTTAGTTGATATTTTTACATGAAGTATTATGATCACTATACAGAAATTGGAGGCTTCTTACTAAAAACAAAATAAAATAAAAGATGAAAGAAAATTAGCATGCAGTATTTTATGGAGAGAGAGAGAGAGAGAGAGAGAGAGAGAGAGAGAGAGAGAGAGAGAGAGAGAGAGAGATGGTGCTGAAAAACAGCCAAGTCACAAAAGGTGGAAAATATATGATGTTTATTTACCAAATGCCATTCTTCTCCTTGGTCTCCATCAGTCATCCATATTTCTGTACTATGCCCTTTTTCATATTCTTTCAGAATGTGAATCGAACCAGGATTATCGCCAGAAAGCCAATACCAAAACTTAAGTTTACAGTTTTCAGAAGTTCGACCTGTAAAAGGAAATAGTGAAGCATATGATGAGCAATAGACATTCACTTCAAGGCAGGTTGTTTAGAATGAAATAATCTTCATCATGGTAGGGATATACGCACTAAATTTTTTAGGTGGGAGAGTGACTGGTTTGGTGTAAGAATGGGGCTGAGATAAGGATGTATTCTGTCTGTGGAAATTTTTTTTTGAATGAGTGTGGAACAACTGATGTTTGGAGATATTAGAGGTATTGTCAAGACACATTCAAGAAGCTAGTAAACAAATTTCAAAGTAAAGTTTGTGCAAAAGTAGGCTTGTGAGGGACAAAGGAAATTTGGAAGACCATGAAGGTATGAATGTTGATATGGACATAGGGATGATGGAAACCATCAATTTGCATAGGTATTTCCTATTACAGTAAAGGAATTTTGTAGTAGGTGCAGCATATCAAGGAAGCAAGGAAGGTAGAAGGGTGTGTACAAAATAGGGTAGAAACTTGGAGTGTCTATGAAAGTCTCAGGTGGGTTGTATGAAGGAATAGTTGTGCCAACTCTCCATTATGGAAGTGAAGTGTGGATATTGAATATGGATGAAAGAAAAGAGGTTGAAGCTGTAGAGATGGAGATGAATTGCTTGTATAGCATACTGTATGTCTTACAATAAAAGCTGAAGGTTGAGGATATGAAAAAATGTAACAGTTGTAAAATACCTAACATATGTGAAAGGATGAATAACTGCGATTTGAGAAACGCCCTTACGTGGAATAAATGAAGAAGGATGGGGCAGCAAACAGAATGTGCAATTTAGAAGTATTACAAGAAAGGGCGAGAGAAAAACCTAAACGTTTTTGACAGGCGCAAAAGTAGTATTAGAACGTAAGCACTCTAAAAATGCTCAAAATCAACAGTGTATAAAGTGGTAATGAGTTACAATAAGACTTCTGTGTTGATGAATGAACCAGTCAATGTTATGAATTGCTTTTAGGGTAGGATCTGTGTCAACGATTCAGTGCAAATGAGGTAATTACACCTATTTTTTTCTTGGGAGCTATTCCACTCAAAGATATACTTTTGCTTATCACATGACATTCTATGTTAAACAATACTGAACATTTTGAGTCTCTGTAAAAAGGTGGTTTCTATGAAGTGGTAAAGAGTTCACACACACACACACACACAAAAAAAAAAAAAAAAAAAAAAAAAAAAAAAAACAGTGCTAAAGTTTCTAGGGAATTGTTTAAGTCAACATAATATGGTACTGATATTGTTAATGTATAAGTAATAATTTATTATTATTTCTCTAAAATTAAAAACATTGAAAACCCTAATCTTTCATGAAGTTACAATAAGCTCTTGACTGAAAACAACTCAAAGAGAGACACTATCTATCTTATATATCATTCTATAAATTCGTGAATTATCATCACTCTACTAGGCAGTTTTGATATTTACGGTTAACCAGTCTTTTTACCAATATACACTATTACTTTCCCTTGGATCACAACAATAGAATTATCCAAATTGTATGTTCAATAATACAGGATGGCAATATATAATGATACAATATACATCAAAATCTTCTTTTACCACTATAACATCCTTTCATTCAGTCTTCAGTAAACTAATAAATAATGTATTATTCAACACAACACAGATACGTTTTTCTTCACACACACACACTATATATATATATATATATATATATATATATATATATATATATATATATATATATATATATATATACTGTGTGGGTTATGATTACTCCCTCTCCCTCCTCTTGAGGGGTGGGGAGAAACCAAATAGTCATACGTTTGGCAATGCAGCTCAGCATGACAGGAATGAAATATATATAACAAAACACTTGCTCTTTATTATATAGGGGAGATATATAGCATATGTGCATGTTTGTATTTACCTGGTGGGATCTCTGGGGACAACCATGTTTCAGCTCCTTCCTGTGTCTCTCCAGACTTTGCTAGAAGATACCACCCGGAATCGTCTCCTTCTGTATGATCCACAGGAGGGCCTTTCTCACCAGGCCTGTCTTTGGCTTGAGTATCAACCCATCTGAAAACATATTACACCTCAGTTAGTCTACTGACCTAAGGTTAACATGTAGGGTTCCTTATTATTTTTTTTTTTTTTTTTTGAAGCAACATTATCATGCCTAGCAAGAATATAAGTTTCAGATATTTATACAGCAAAAGTCAAGTAATCAACATACATATATTTTTCTGTCTTTAATTATTTTGAATTCTATTATTTGGGGGAATTTATGACTCATAATCCAAGATTCTACCTAATACTTAATACAAATAAAACATAAATTATGAAAACCAATGTAATACAGCTTTGACCACATGTATACACATCGAGTCACTATTCTAGCCTCTTGAATGATCAAGTAAAGCTTTCAAAGTAAAGGAAAATTTCGAGAGAGAGAGAGAGAGAGAGAGAGAGAGAGAGAGAGAGAGAGAGAGAGAGAGAGAGAGAGAGAGAGAGAGAGAGAGAGAGAGAGAGAGAGAGAGAGACTTACGTGAATCCTCCTATGCCTGGGAACGCTTTCCATCCACAGTAATTGTTGTTCTCGAAGGAACAAGTTTCTGCCACTGGATAAAAAGATTAAAACATTATATTATAAAATGACAAACTTTGAAGTAATTTGTATTTATCCTAACATATACAGACTTGGAGCTATTTATTAGCGATTATACTTTCGGCGAAGCTGAAACTATTCATAAGACCTTTAACGAGGTGGAACTACCCCACCAATAGTTAGCAGGGATGGGGGGTGGGAGGGGTAGCTGAAGTAGGTGGCCATCCTGCTCACACACACCTGTGTTGTCTAGTCACTTTTTATTGCAGGCAGGACTTCTTGGGGGGGGGGGGGGTAGATGATGGCAGGCCAATTTGTATAAATAGCTCCAGGGTTGCATACATTAGGAAAAATACAATTTGCTTACAAATTTATCATTTATTCCAACACTCATACAAACCCTAAGCTAATTAATAGGGATGACTCACCCTTTAGGAGGGTGGAAATCCGGACCAACAGGCTTGTCTTTGACCTCAGGATTTTCCACACGTAACAAAGAGAAACACTGAGACCTCGTTAAACTAGTAGTGCAAAACACAGTTAGCCGCCTGAACACTTTTGGTGAATGTGTGATGCTAGCAGTGTGATTAGTCAAGGGAAAACATTATCAGAAACGTAGGAATCTTAGAAGTAACTAGAGACATTACACAATCCCACTTCGCCAGGGGGTGTGGAGAAACAACAAGTATATACCTGGAGACACTCGAGGTCAGCTTTGTAGAGTATCATAGAAGCTGTTGGATGAAAGAAAGAGCCAGTCATTCTTCGTCCACCATCCCAGGCTTATACCTGGTTAACTCTACCCTCCCCATCTGCTACTTGTCGATCATGGAGTTTGAGGTGTTAAATTGTAAATCATTTATTGTGTAGCCACCACAGGAACAATGGAGAGCATCTCCATGTTCCCATGGGTCATGTCTTGCAGGAAGTGGGAGGTGGTCATTAGCACTTTCATCCTGCCACTGGCATGGCCTGCATCACAGAGTAGCTGTTTGTAAACGTTAGGGGTGCATTCCTGCTCTTAATGTTATGCAGATCACCTCTATAAGGAGAAGGATAATGATTCAATGTAAGGTTCATGACCTTGTGGATCCCAGTCAAGAATGTGTTCTTGGTGAGCCTCCTTTGGCCTTCCCAGGGCTGGTGAAGCGTGCCGAATCTTTGGGGCAACCTATTGTATCTTCTTCGAGGTAGAACCTTAAGATATCACTGGTGTAACCACCGTTGATGTGGACCAGTGATCATGCCATGAAAGACTTTCAGTCTGAAGGGTTAAACTCCTTCAACTTCAGAAGGAGCACTGCCGAACCAGCGCCAACCAAAGAGAGAAGTGTGAAGAAGAGTAAGAGAGTATCACAGGAGGCAAAAGCTTCAAAGCAGTGAGGGGTCTCAGTCAGGATAGATCATTACAGAAGTAACTTTTAGCACGGAAGGCAAAGTATCCAGAGGAAAACCATACTGTAAGGTGTTGAAAGTGTGCGCTGGTACTAAGAGTAACCTAGAGGAGAGCCGACTAGTGACAATCACGAGTTGCTGAACAATGAACGGCAAGCAAGCGAACGGCAAACTGGTGAACAGCAAGTAGTCGCATGGTGGACTGTCGAACGGTGAACAGGCTATCTGTGAGCTGACGAAAGGCGATCCAATGAACGATGAGCAGGTGCGAACGTTGATCAGTGAACATTGTGGTCAGTAAGTTGTCAACCAGTGATGTGGTGATCAGCGAGCTGACAAACGGGTAATGTATCTGGCCGAACGGCGATCGGCGAATGGCGAGCTGATGCACAGCGAGCTGATGAATGGTGAGCTGACGAAGGGCAAGCTGGCGAACAGAGATCTGTGAACTGATGAACAGCACTCAGCAAAGTAGCTGGCTAACGGCGAATGGTGCTCGGTGGCTGACAATCGCTGAAATGCCGAACAATGATCGTAGATCTGGTTAACGGCAAGCTGGCGAGCTGTTATCTGTCGAATGGTGATCAACGAACTAGTGAAAGTTGGCAATCAGTGAACAGCAAATTGGTGATCGGCAAATGGCAAGCTGGCAAACGGCGATCAGCAAGCAGGCAAATGGAGGGCTGATGGGCTGCGAGATGGCGAAATTTCAATCGGCAAATAACGGACGATCTGGTGATCGGCGAAAAACGATCAGGTGATCTGGAACGACGAGCTGGTGAACGGTGATTGGCAAACGTCGATCAGCGAATGGCAATCGGAAACTGGCGATCGGCGAACTGGCAAATCGGCGATCAGCTAGTTGGTGAATGCCATTCAGTGAACAGAAATTGGTGGAATAGTGATCGGCAAGCTGGTGGATCGGAGGTCGGCGACCAGGCAAGCTGGCGATTGGCGAACGATAGCAGGGTGATCAGTGAACAGCGACCGATGAACGGCGAGCAGGCAAGCAGCAAGCGGCAAGCTGGCGATCAGAAAGTTGGAGCTTGACAGCCGGCAAACGGCGATCAGCGTGGCAAATGACAATCTGAAGGTGGTGATTGGCAAATCGCAAGCTGGGATCGATGACCGGCGAACTGGTGAATTCCTTGGAGAGCAAAGTTCATGAGTTGGTCAACAGCGAGTTGGCGATCGGAGGTCCCAAAATGGAGCGAATGGCTGCTCTCAAAGAGGAAGAGTGGGGAATGGACTAATCTAATTCCCGTTGGAGGAAGCCCCAAAAGGGAAGACCGAATAGGTGAAGGCAGACTCTCCCGCAGACGGGAGAAAAACAACCAACATCTGGAGCCCGTGTCGGCAATCCCAACGCAAGGAGGAAGATTGCCGATCAGTGGCTGGTGTAGGGACTCTCCCTCGGAAGGGAAAGTTCTGACACCTGGAGGCTAACCTCCGGGCAGCAACTGTTTCCCTTCAATGAGCTTGTCTCAAATTGAAGGTTAATATAGTGTACTGCCTGAGAACGAACCCGAGGCTTGTTCTCTGGGTTACCTCCGAAGGAGTTACCCAAAGAAGGGTAGAAATGGACGAATCCAATTCCCGCTGGAGGAAGCCCCGTGGGGGAAACCGAACAAGAAAAGATTGTCTCTCCCGGGATGAGAAAAACCAACTCCTGCAGCCACTGTCGGTAGACCTCCCCGCAAGCAGGAAGATTGCTGATCAGTGGCTGGTGGAGAGAATTTTCCTCAAAAGGGAAAATTCCAACACCTGGAGACAAACATTTAGGCAGCACTCTCTGCTTCCCTTCAACGAGCTCTATCTCAAATTTAAGGTTGGCACCGAGTGTTGTTCTCTGGGTTCCCCTCAAAAGGAGTTACCCCATGAAGGGCAGGAAATGGATGAATCAGATTCCCGCCGGCGAACCCCGAGAGTGTTGCCGCTGTCAGCAATTCTACCTCCGAGATGGAAGATTGGTGAAGTGGCATGTAGAGGAGTTTCCCTAGGATGAGGAAAAACCAACACCTGGAGGCGGACCTCCGGGCAGCGCTTTAAGCTTCACGTCAACAACCATTGTTCAGGTTGGAGGACGGCATGGAGCATTACCTCTGAAAAGTTGCCAAAGTTGGTTTCTGGGGTTACCCCAAAGGGATCCCACACCAGACTGGAACCCTGAAGGCACCCAGTCTGGCCCTGTCCATGTTCCTACGCCATGTCGTTAGAACAAAGGAGCAGAAGGAGAGTGTTGTAGAATCAGAACAATCGGAAGCGAAGAAAGAAAAGAGAACAAAATGAAAGGAAGTAAGTCAAAGGCTAGAAAAACAGTTGGAGAGGAGAGAGACGTACGTCTACTCTCACTGAGCCAAAAGTGAAAAGTGATTAGACAACACAGGGCACACCACAGACCCAGCGTGTGTGTGAGCAGGGTGCCCGGCTACTCCAATTAAACCCCCCACTCCCCGCTAACTAGCGGAGGGGTAGTGCCACCTCGTTAAAAGCCTTATGACTAATTTCAGCTTCGCCGAAAGTATAATTCCTAATAAATAGCGTAAGATTCGTATGAGTGATGGGACAAACAAGGTTTCATTACTTTCTAAACTCTAGTCTACTTTAGGTGAATGCGAACTGAAAGTATGCATCAGAGTATCTATTTTCATGATATGAAATTTTATGCATACCAGCAGGTCCACAACTTACAAACATAAATCCAACTGAAATCATAAATCTCAGAGATTGTATCAAAAGTTTATAATGCAATACAGTACTGTAGTAAAAAACAATATTATATAATTTAATGCAATAAGCAAGACGACATTTGTAACTTGTAACAAGTCTATTTGTTGACTTTTGAAACTGAAAACTGTAGGATGTGAATTGGGAGGATAGCTTCTTGGAACCTATTAGTTTGATGGTTGAGGGCTTTCTGTTATTGTGTGTGTGTGTGTGTGTGTGTGTATGTATATGTATGTATATATATATATATGTATATATATATATATATGTATATATATATATATGTATATATATATATATATATATATATTTGTAATGGCATTTTAAGCAACTAGAAAATTGTAGCCAAAAACAACAATAACAAGAATATCAAAAATAATAATCAAAATAATCAATTAAATATATAATGTAAAGAGAGAGAGAGAGAGAGAGAGAGAGAGAGAGAGAGAGAGAGAGAATTTATTAATAAATAAAGCATACATTAAAAAACTAAAAAATATTGACAAAAGCAGTAAAGCACACAAACACAAACACACAAACACACACTTACAGCATCCATCTTCGTCGCTGCCTTGAAGACCTTTGGTCACGCGCTCACAATCACGAACAAAATTGCAACGTTGCTCGATTGATATGCAAGTTCCATCTTCACACTCAAACTGGTCCTCAGTGCAATTGGAAGATGTTGCTCCTAGCTCTGATTTTCTCGTGATTTCACCAAAACCTAAAAAGAGACGTGGGCTTGAAATAAATAGATACGGGCTTGGGAAAGATTGAAAACCTAACCAAGAAGAGGCAGGTGATGTATTACTAAATTATAGGCCTTTCATCATGGATGTTTGAACACTCCACCAAGGATTAATGGGTTTGCACACAAACACACACACACACACACACACATATATATATATATATATATACATATATATATATATATATATATAGATAGATAGATATATAGATAGATATATATATATATATATATATTCTTTCTTCTTTGTCTGCATCTTTTCCCACTTAAATATATATATATATATATATATATGGGGATAACACTAATAAACATGGATATGAGAGCAACCTAATGTAGAGGGTATTCTAACAAGTAAGAAAAAGAAATGAACATGGGTAGGGTATATAATTAGAATGAAAGATAATAGATGCAAATTAAGAATAACAGAATGGGTCCCTGGACATTGCAAATGAAACGAGGGAAGGTAGAGAAGTCGATGAATTGACGAACTATGAAAATTTACAAGTATAAACTAACATAGATAGACCATAAACAGACGCGAATGGAAGGACATGTCTAAGGCATTTGTTCTGCAATGGACTTTAAACGGCTGATGTTTTATATATATATATATATATATATATATATATAAACAATATGATACATTGTGTTACAATGCTTACGGGCATCTGTTCCCTTCTTAGATCCTTATTCTTGAATTCAAGGCCAATAATACAATCATGAATGACAATAGCACTTGTAATACGATTATAATATATAAACTTTATTGGTGTTCGTTAAATAAAATTTCATATGATGTACAAAGGTCACTATGGTTCATGTTAAGAAATTGCTAATCGAAGGACGCCTCATAACTTCGAATGCATAAATTAGTCTCATGGAAAAGTAGCCATGACATATCCTTGTAAAATGAGAGAGAGAGAGAGAGAGAGAGAGAGAGAGAGAGAGAGAGAGAGAAGGCATACATCAAATAATTCAATTCACAATAAATTATCACTGAAAAATTTAATATCCAGATTAGAAAAAAAGAAAATCATTACATCAAATAACAATAAAAAAAATGTGTTGAGGAATAGGGAGAGTTAAAGAAATTTGAAAGCAAAAACTAAATTGACACTGTTCAAAGGGGGTTGCCAAAACGTCTGTGGGTAAGTAAAGAAAAAAAAAATATTTTGTTCGTCACTGCAGTGGAAAAAATATATTTTTTATTACAATAAGAAAACGCTTGGAAGCTATATGATTAATTCTTTTATGGGATAGTCCAGTTTCCATTAACCTATTTCATGTGAAAATTATAGTAGCATTTACACTAACAATTAAACTACCGAAAGATAAATCCTTAGTGACAGCAAATGTCCTGATATCAGCTCTCACTGGTTGAGTAGTGGTATATAAGATAATTTCTTATTAATAAGAGATAACATTCTTAAATAAAAGAGTGGGAGGTAGGAACTCCAGAAAACAAATCCCACAACCCCACTTGAACGATTATATGCTCCTCAACCCAACCCCACACAAGCGAGTATATCCCTTCAATCCCGCTGTGAGTTCTTGCTTGAGGGCACACTCAGGCACACTGTTGTTTCCTGATTGCTGCCTTTCCTCACTGGGTTATTTTCTCTGTTGGTGTCTTTAAAAAGCTTATAGCAAACTTCTTTTCCAAATAGGGGTGTAATTTAGCTGGTAATAATAATAATAATAATAATAATAATAATAATAATAATAATAATAATAAAAAGATATAATAAGAGAATAACAAAAATACGTGGTATAGGCCTTTGCCAAAACGTCATCTCCATGATCTAAATTCACGTAAGAGGGTAAGTAGGTCAACCGCTCCTTTAAATGTATAATACATTTATCAGAGAGAACTAGAAACTCTCAACTCCTTCAGTTGAAGCTGGTGCTTTTAATCACAAACGTTTTGGATCCTATCTTGATAAATTCATAAAAAAAACTAAAAACTTATCAAACTCGAACTAATTTGTTTAGAGGCAGCCCCACCCCCTGAATATAAAAAGTTCAAGAAATTACATAAGATTGAAATACAAATGTTTAAAAATGTATATTTTCATGTATCTATAATTCAACCTTACCTTCATGAAAAATTCCACCGAGGAAACACCAAAACGCCACAAATAAAACCGCTTTATTGCAGCGACCCATGTTTCCTGGGAAATCAATCGGGTATCTCTGTTGCTGCAAGACTAACTCCAAGGATAAGCATTAATGATATTCACCAGAACAGTGCAACACCCACAATGCTAAATAATAAACAAAAGACTCACGGGATCCTGATTACGACCAACAAAGAGTACACAACTGTTGACAGCATTTGTGTTGACATATCTACCCAATGAGCATTATCTCCATGGAGGTGGAACCTATACCAGGTTGGAAGTGGCCTACATTGATTTTACTATCTTTCAAATATTTACTTTCGCAGGGCAAGTCTAGATTGTTCTTTCTCTATTAAAATTGGAAAGTGCTTTTTGCATTCCTTTCATGAAATGGTTAGAAATTTTCAGCAGTCAAAGAATAAAGACAAAAGAAGAAAGGAGCACTTTAATTCATTACTAGAGTAACAATACACACGCACAAATACATATATACTGTATGTATGTATGTATGTATATATATACAGTATTTATATATATATATATATATATATATTTACATATATATAAAAATATATATATATATATATATATATGTATATATATATATATATACCCCCACACACACACACACACATATATATATATATATATATGTATATATATATACCCACACACACACACACATATATATATATATATACATATATATTATATATATAAATATATATATATATATGTATATATATACACACACACACACACATATATATATATATATATACACACACACACATATATATATATATATATATTCAATGAAGCATTATATAGAAATTCTCAGCTATTTTTATTACTCCACCTTTTACTGATATTTCCTTTTTCATCTTTTAAAGCAAACATCTGCTATCGCCCTGTTCCAAGTCTTCTTTTCATCAATCTGACGTTTCTTTCTTTCTTTAGTGTTTCCTCAATTTTGGTCTGATTGTGTTTAAGAATGTCTTGGGCTTTTAGTTTGTTTATTATTTTGGAGAATGCTGTCAATTCTATTGCCTCTTTCTTGGATTTTACCCTCATTTCCAATCTCTTCTTTATTAGTTTTTTTTTTTTTTTTCCACCAATCTCTTGTGCTGATTCCGATACAATTTTTATTGAATTACTATACATTTCTTCTTTGCTTGCTTTCATTTCATCACGTAGCTGGGAGTACCTATTTTTTATTGTTTAACTAAACACATCAGATTTTTCTCTTATTACAGAAATGTTTATTTTCTTTCCTTAGATCTATAAAAATTTTGCTTCTCACCATTCTATGGTCGCTTGAATTTAACTTGTTTAATACTTTTATATCTTTAACTAAATTAACTTTTTTTCAGTACGAATAAAATCTATTGCAGGGGATTTCTATACAATTATGCCAATGAAAAAAAAGGAGATACAAAAGACCTGAACATTACAACCTAATATGTTTACTCTCATTAAATTTAAAACATTTATAAAGTCCATATTAGACAGAAGAAAATGACATCTAGACTTTAATTGACCAATAGAGCAAGCAGGCTCAAGAAGCGGATATTCAACAACTGACCATAACCATATAATTAACCAGCTAATGGAAAAATCAAAAGGGTATGACAAACCATTATATATGGCCTTTATAGACTATAAGAAAGCTTTTGATTCTGTAAAAACTTCAAGAGTATTGAAAAATTTTCAAAGACAAGGAATAGATGAATCTTACGCTATCACTGATATTATTGCATATCTCATCTTTTTTTTTACCGATGTCAAAAGTGTAAGATCACTGTATCCTTATTATAACTCTGTATATGGCTTTTGCTGAAATAAAGGTTATTATTATTATTATTATTATTATTATTATTATTATTATTATTATTATTATTATTATTATTATTATTACTATTATTATTATTATTATTATATAACACTTAAAGATATCTCCACAGGAAGTACAGCAATCCTAAACTACAGAGAAAGGTGTTAACAAGTAGACCCAACTCTCCAAAATTATTCACAGCATGCCTAGAAGAAGTTTTAAAGAATTTAAATTGGAAAAATATAAGAATTAACATAAATGGGGAACACTTTAACAACTTAAGATCTTAGTTCTATTTAAGCGAATCAAAGGGGGAATTGCAAAAGATAACAGAAGATTTGAAAAGCAGAAATGTAGGGCTGGGAGTGAATATTGTAAAGATAAGATATTGTTCAATGAAAATGCAGACAGAGAGGGTACAAATATAGGTTACGGACGAACCTCTAGAGATTGTTAATAAATATAAATACTTAGGACGCACAGTATATACCCAGGACATGAGGCCGAAATTAAAATAAGGATGAGCATGGGATGGTGAGCTTCTGGAAAACAAAATTAATTCATGAAAAGTAAAATTCCCCTTTCTCTAAAAAGAAAAGTATTTAATTAGATGGTCCTACCAGTATTAACTTATGTATCAGAAACTTGGAACTTTACTATATCCTCAGAACCTAAGCTAGTTACAATTCAGAAATCTATGAAAATAATAATGATTGGAATAGCACTAAGATACAGAAAACGAGCAAAATGTATACGAGAGCAAACTGAAGTAGAGGCTATTCTAGAAACATGTAAGAAAAAAAATAGACATATAAAGAGAATGACAGATAATAGACGGACATTGAGAATAACAGAATGGGTTCCTAGATATTTCAAAAGAAGCAAGGTAAGGAAGAGAGGACGATGGATTGACGAGCGACGAAAATTTGTGTGTAAAGACTGGCATAGAAAGACAATAAACAGCCGGGAATGGAAGGACTTTGTCCTACAGTGGACTAGTCAAGGCTGATGATGATGATAATAATAATAATAATATTCCATTTAGATATATTGATATGTAATGTCAGTTCAATAAAACATTTGCAAAGTTGACTGATATATAAGCCACAGCTGTGAGTTGCTGATACCACTTTATCGTCATTCGATTTAATTGTATTCAAACACATATGAGAGATAAGAGGCATCGAAAAGAGGAAGCAAGTTAAATCTAATTGTTCTCTATCTATGTGGTTACTTCGGCACATTCAAATCAGATATTTACATAATATTACATAAACAACTTTGATATCATCCACGCCCCTTTTATGACCCTAGCAAACGAGGCTACTCATCTACAAAACAATTCATTCAGGCAATGAATAACAATCCCACCTATGAGACCCTTACAAACATACGATACAGCTATGCAAACTGGAAGGTATTAAGCTGGAAGCAAATAAGGACCTGGAAAATTTGGTCTTGGTGATGAAACACTTAGCCACACATTAACTTTAGCTGATTAGGTTACACCTGCAGAAGTAGGGCGTGGTATAGCTACATCACTAAACAGTTCCACACACACACTTCCATGTACAAATATACATGCATTCACAAACACTCTATATATATATATATATATATATATATATGTATATATATATATATATATATATATAAGATTATATCAAATAACAAACGCCCCACCCCAACCAAACTAACCCACTATAAATATTCCTGACCAGTCAAGAATCCCACAGAGACCCACTGACCTGCGTTTCAATTTCCTTAATCGAATAAGCATTATTTTGACTTCATAGCCACGAACACACAGGGGAACTTCTTTTGTATTCACTATCCCCCACTGCTGGGAATTGCCTCTACTCGGAATCGAATCGGCAGGAATTGTTGTTGGGGAGCCGCAAACGGAATTAAGTTTCCAGTGTTTTGTCTTTCGAGGGGCGGGGGCAAGGAGGTCCTCCTTGGGTGGTGGGTGGGATGAGGGGGAGGATATTGAGGGGGAGGGGGGTATATAGGGATTAAGATGGGGATATGGGTGGTGGAGTAATATATATTTCCTCCATAATAAACAAGCGCCAATATTTACAGGCTAAGTCGAACGCACTAAATGATATACTACGAATTATGCAGAATATTGCCAAGACAAAGGTGCGTTTAATCTCAAGCAACAATGGATATTTAAATCCTGTTACAAAAGGCCGATAAATGAAGTTGGTGCTGCTGTGGCCAGAGGGTGAAGGAGTGTCTCTAAGGCATCCCTTTTTTTTCCACTGGATCTGATCAAATCACTTGTAATTCAAGATGACAATACAAACTTTACGTGTAAAGGGTCGGAATTGGAAGAATCAGTTGCGCACACCAAAAACGAATCTCTGACGACGAAAGTTTTAGGTTTTAGTAGATATTTATCTCTCTCTCTCTCTCTCTCTCTCTCTCTCTCTCTCTCTCTTCGATACCTAACAAAATTGATAGTGGGTTAAGCTGTGGCATAGAAACGATAGCGACAAGATTAACACCTACAAACTGATTGTTTCAATTTGGAAGTTTTCGACGAGAGAGAGAGAGAGAGAGAGAGAGAGAGAGAGAGAGAGAGAGAGAGACTCGTATTTAGTCTTAAGCCTCCAGTCAGCAATGGAGGTGACGACAGTTGACGCTGAAATGATCCTAATATTTAGTAACCGAATATCTGTCTAATTGTTGCCACACCCACGTCTCTCTCTCTCTCTCTCTCTCTCTCTCTCTCTCTCTCTCAATTGGAACATATAAGCAACCCCACCTACATCACTCTCAAGACATGTGTTGACAACTCGTATAATTTTGATTGACATGCCGAGGTTTGGGGTTGAAGAGTGGTCCCAGTATTTACGTTCGTTTGGGGAAATAATAATTATACTCTCTCTCTCTCTCTCTCTCTCTCTCTCTCTCTCTCTCTCTCTATCTTGCCACCACCACAGCAGCCAGATCCTTCGATACACACTTACTGAACTACTGCGCTTCTTGGCAGCATTGCGTCAATGACCTTAGATGTCAAGATGACAGAAAACCTTAAATCAATCAATCAATCTTGGAAGCATTTATTTACGGTTTCCTTTCATTTTGGTCCAATAATTTTATAAGATAATTAAATGATAAAGCGCTCCTTACAATGAACATATTTTGAATGTACTTGCAGTCGAAGGTATTGATACTATAGGGAAATCGATGTCACGCACACACACACACGAATATATATTATATATTATAAATATATATATATATATATATATATATATATATATATATATATATATATTGTAAGATGGTTTTGTGTCAAGGAACGAAACTTATAATATTACATATATTACAGCTGCCAAACTATAAAACCTCTCGAGTTCGAAACTCACCTGTTTGTTGTTACATTAAATCTGTTACACTTGAAAATATTAACACCTGACCTCTGAGACATTTAAATAACTCCCAGACACCAATATATAAAAACTCTGAATATCCAATGGTCTCTTAAGTGAACTCAAAACCACACTGGATAATTATGATTACGATCTATTTAAAACCCCTTCTTACTTCGATTCTTTAACAGGATACGAGTGAGTATGAAATAAATACTTATCATTGAAATAATACACTCTTTACAAAAATAAATATATTCTGTATAAGTTACAACACTTTGAAAGAATTTACATAAAAGCAATAATAAATCAATCAAAATAATAAGTCCGAGCAAAACTTAAATTAAGAAAAAATTGTTACTATCTGAAAACTATATAATCACTTGACTTGAAATATTAAATCTGAATAAACCTTGAACTAAGACAAAAGAAATAGTATTTATGAAAATTATAAAAATCAATTGTTTCACTTGAAATCGAATTTTACACACAATTTAATTAGTCATAACACTCAATGAATATAGTTAACCAGCTAACGATACAAATACCTTTCACGTTACTACACGGCCATTCACAAAATTTGTAATAGAATTTTTATAAATACTCGCTATGTTTACAAAAATCCGTCACACCAAAACTTTGATATTTCACTGAACACTTTTAAAACAATACACTGAGAGGCATGTGAGAGAGAGAGAGGGGAAGTTGGCTGTCTTAAGGCTGGGATTCTATATCTGATTTATGCAACCCTGGGGTTGTCTTTATATGAAACTTAGCAACTTCCAGAATTTTCATAAAGATCTGGAAGCGTGTAGAGTTGTTCCAACAGCGACGCCAGAGTTTTCAACTATTATGTATCAAACAGGAGAACCAACCTGGCTCTACTGACCCCTACCCAGCCAGCTCCACCCACCCACTATTCCCGGGAAAAAAAAAAAAAAAAAAAAAACGATAAACATCCTAACAATAGGATTTTGGGGACTCTTCTAAAGCACATGGCATATAAGAATTGCATATTTTCTCTCAAACATAATGCAATACATCATGAAAATATAAAAGAATATCACATAGGCGCTTGTTCCTATTTCGTATGGTCACACAACACTCTCACATAGCTTACCTGAGACTCCGTAGCAAAAATATGGGAAATAAAAAGTTATTTCTTAAAATCACGTAAATTAGCATATACTGACTTGAATGAAGAATACAATGTAATGAACAGCGAGAGTTTTACATAATTTACATACATAAGAGGAATTCATCTTAAGAGCTGGCCAACCTCTGCAATGCACAAATGAAAACCTAAATAAATAAAATAATTAATAAACTACTGTATTTACTCTACACTAGACCAGCTTTGTGAGATAGTTCCCCCCAAAAATAGCTCCCCCCTGAATGCATCGATTTAGCCCGAAATAAATAATCAGCAACCATGTCATCTTTACCTGATATATGCTCTACATCAATATAACACGGTTGCAAACATAATGACCACATAGTTAACCTTTGATTATTATTTTTCATCTTATTAACAAAAAATATTAAATAAACTGTAATCTCTTTATTTTGTGGTCGATTCACATAAATTCTAATCTTCTTTATCGTGGTGACTGATGCTAGCAGTTCCTTATCAACTGTCGAGTAGGCTCATTGTTGCTTCAGCTTCGGTGACATAAAACAAAGAAGGTGATGAATTCCTTCCCTATCTTCTTGCAATGCGACAGCTCCAATCCCGTTATCCAACACATCCACTTGGATAAGGAATTTCTCGTTGAAATCCAGTTCTTGAAGTATTGGTTTCGAAGTTAATATGGCCCCTTCTGAGATTCTTCCTTTTTCCCGGTATCTCGATAACGTAGGTCTGGTCACTGATCTTCTCCAAAATCTGGAATGGTTCCTGGGACTCGTTGGTGAGAGGGGATCTCTTTATTGGGGAGTAAACCAGCACGTACTACCATTCAACCGTAAACTGTCTCTTCGTACTCTTCATACCAAATCTTTTCTTCGCTTGTCCTTGACTCATTTTCACGTCTTCTAAGGAAAATTCCTTACCTCACCAATCCTTGTCTTCAAATCCTTAACATTTCTTCCCTTCGTTTCCTATCAGTCCTTCCATTTTTCTGCTAATATTTCAATCGGTCCTCCTATTTCTCGTCCAAATAACATTTAATTCGGGCTACATCCCATGCTTTCTTGATAAGGATACTGTACCTCAATAAACATCAACGGTAATCCGATGTCCAATTCATTCCCCGTTTCGTTGCAGAACTTCATTAACAAACTTTTCAAAGTTTGATGAAACCTCCCTAATGCACCTTTGGATCCGGATGATAAGCAGTTGATTGTTATTGTTTCATATCCAACAGTTTCATTACTTCCTGAAATAATTTTGGCGTGAAATTCGTTCCTCGGTAGCTTTGAACGATTTACGGAATATCTAAGCACTGATGTTCCTGACGGGTATGGTTTGGGATGTCTCGTCACTGGACACATCAAGGTTAACATATATTCATGACTTCTTTTCGTCCTTGGTAAAGGTCCCAGAATGTCGATCATTACCTTGCTGAAGGGTTCTCCTTGCACCTCTATCGGCTGTAGTACTCGTTTGGCTTTCCAGCCATTTGACATATGTGAAATGCACTGCAAAATTGGCTCACGTTCTTATGATTGCCAGGCTAGAAAAAGTGCTTCATAATCTTCTCCATATTCTTCCTTATCCCCATATATCCCGTCTCGTGAGCAATGGCGATCACTTGTTTCCTCAACAGTGCGGGGATTAATATCTGACGATATATCCCCCATTCAGCATTCCAAGGGATATCGGCAGGCCTATGCTTACTAATAAGCAACCCATCCTTAAGATAATAACAGGTTGAAGGCTGCTGTGCCTCTGTCTCATCCCTTACATGGTACAATAACTCTGTTAACGTTGCATCCTTCTGTTGTAATCCTATTAGCCTTTTCCTGCTCACTTGTCCTACTTCTAACACTGAGTTTTCTATTTCTTCCAAATAAAATTCTTCTTTATTATCTTGTCCACTCGTCAGTTGTTCCTCTTAGCTCGAGCTTACTCGTGAGTTCTCCTCTTGCTTACCGTCAAGGGATTCCTCTTCTCCAGAAAACAAATCCTCCAAGTTCATTGCTCCTTCGATTTCTTTTTCTTCTTCAGCAGCCACTTTCTTTTACCCAGCTGGACGTCTACTTCTTCCACAGACAATGAATCCTTTATCGCAAAGTCATAATTACCTGTCACAAACACACATGGCAGTTTCAAACGGCTAATAGGAGTAACCTGATCACTTCCAATTCCCTTTAAAATAACCGAGTCTCCTGTGAGAGACAGTTCCACCAACAGTTATACTCCTCGTATCACCACACTATGGTTACAACCTGTTTCGCGCAATATCTTGACCGGGGTTCGTTCACTCTCGTCTATCGCTGCTAACATATATTCATAATAAAATGGTTTAAAGGTATCTACGCTGTTTGGATTTGTCCTCTTTGTCGTGTAAACGTTTGCTGGTTTATTTTCCTCTTCGTTCTTTCCCGACTGTTTCTTCGTTTTTGCATTCTGTGAAGTCGAATTATCCTTAATCACTTAGCCGGCTGCTTACGGTCAATTCAACCAACATTCCTTACTGATATAGCCTCTCTTGCCACACTTAAAACAGACAATAACAGCTTTCTGCACGTCTTTCACGATACTGGAAGGAGGATGATTCGATGATTGTTGCTGGGGTACTGTCGCATTCTGCTTAGAAAAAGTACTAGCACTACTTCCGCTGTAACTGTTGAACTTTTTCACGTAGTTGTTAATGAACTGGTTTCCATGGTCTGGCAAATACTTGACACTTGGTCGGAACGACGGTTGAGACTCCACGCCCGAGGAGGTTTACGACTGATAATATTATAATCTTTACTCAGCCAAGCAGCTTTATCACATTTCTTCAACTCTCCCTTAAGTACATTCAAATATGTTCAGGAATTCCTCATAGATACTGTTCTAGTATTATCAAATCTTCTAAATCAGCCATCTCCCTCACGTTAGCAGCCTCTATCCATCTCTTAAAACATCGTTGTGCCATATGAGCGTAATAGAGGAAAGTAATTTTCTCGTCCTTCCTCAAACTTCGGAAACTTTCATTATGATATTCTGGGGTCATCTGATACACTGGCCGCACACTCCTTTATACTTCCTAATACTCTTTCTCTGGTCCTGAGATAAGGATAAATAAGCATTGCGGACCTTCCCAATCAATACACTCTTCAATAACACAGACCATTTATTTTCTGGCCATTTCATCGTCGATGCGATTGTTTCAAAATAATGATCGAAAAACTCAGCTGGAGCTTCTTTGGTGAACCTTGGAATTAACCTCTGGGCATTCGACACATTAAACATGGGCTCGT